>NW_028113629.1:0-21180 GCF_964273705.1 Natrix helvetica | reverse complement strand
ATAATTTATGGAGATAAATCAAATCGTAGAGAATTTATCATTCTTTTTAGAATGTTATTTTTGAGAATTGATTTTCTGTGAAGTACACTTATTAGAGAATTCAGGGTTTAATTAAAATTACCCCTGATATTTTAATGGTGTTCACTGTAAAAATATTTATTATATAATTTACGGAGATAAATCAAATCGTAGAGAATTTATCATTCTTTTTAGAATGTTATTTTTGAGAATTGATTTTCTGTGAAGTACACTTATTAGAGAATTCAGGGTTTAATTAAAATTACCCCTGATATTTTAATGGTGTTCACTGTAAAAATATTTATTATATAATTTACGGAGATAAATCAAATCGTAGAGAATTTATCATTCTTTTTAGAATGTTATTTTTGAGAATTGATTTTCTGTGAAGTACACTTATTATAGAATTCAGGGTTTAATTAAAATTACCCCCGATATTTTAATGGTGTTCACTGTAAAAATATTTATTATATAATTTACGGAGATAAATCAAATCGTAGAGAATTTATCATTCTTTTTAGAATGTTATTTTTGAGAATTGATTTTCTGTGAAGTACACTTATTAGAGAATTCAGGGTTTAATTAAAATTACCCCTGATATTTTAATGGTGTTCACTGTAAAAATATTTATTATATAATTTACGGAGATAAATCAAATCGTAGAGAATTTATCATTCTTTTTAGAATGTTATTTTTGAGAATTGATTTTCTGTGAAGTACACTTATTATAGAATTCAGGGTTTAATTAAAATTACCCCCGATATTTTAATGGTGTTCACTGTAAAAATATTTATTATATAATTTACGGAGATAAATCAAATCGTAGAGAATTTATCATTCTTTTTAGAATGTTATTTTTGAGAATTGATTTTCTGTGAAGTACACTTATTATAGAATTCAGGGTTTAATTAAAATTACCCCCGATATTTTAATGGTGTTCACTGTAAAAATATTTATTATATAATTTACGGAGATAAATCAAATCGTAGAGAATTTATCATTCTTTTTAGAATGTTATTTTTGAGAATTGATTTTCTGTGAAGTACACTTATTATAGAATTCAGGGTTTAATTAAAATTACCCCCGATATTTTAATGGTGTTCACTGTAAAAATATTTATTATATAATTTACGGAGATAAATCAAATCGTAGAGAATTTATCATTCTTTTTAGAATGTTATTTTTGAGAATTGATTTTCTGTGAAGTACACTTATTATAGAATTCAGGGTTTAATTAAAATTACCCCGATATTTTAATGGTGTTCACTGTAAAATATTTATTATATAATTTACGGAGATAAATCAAAATCGTAGAGAATTTATCATTCTTTTTAGAATGTTATTTTTGAGAATTGATTTTCTGTGAAGTACACTTATTATAGAATTCAGGGTTTAATTAAAATTACCCCGATATTTTAATGGTGTTCACTGTGTGTAAAATTTATAGGAAAGTTGGTCAGAGGGGTTTTATTGTGATTTTCCGGTCTTAAAATTTTATGTGTTTTCAGTATAGTTGAAAATAATGATTTACACCGGAAAATCACTAATAAAATTTTTTTGAGAATTGCGGTATAGGAAAATAGTATGTCTAAAAATCATTCAGGAGTATTATCCATATAGGGAATGTGCCCGGCCAAGAATCGTGCGCCACCCGGACTAGGATGTCTACCCCGGTGAGGGGTAACGGTAACGAGCATCGAGGTGTCAGGTGAAAGGTAGAGATAAAAAAAAACAACCAAGGGTGGAGCTGGCATACCTGATAAGAACATGAGGGTGAATGTACCAGGATAAAGGGTGCGACCAAAGGCTTCTTAAAAAGCTAGGAGGGCGGGATGGTTCCGGGCCATCGAGATGACCTTGAGAGTGTAACCAGTGGCCTCTTAAAAGGCAATTTGGGAGGAGTTACGATCTATGTCCGTGAAACGCAGGACTGTGTATCAATGGAGGAAGGATAGAGGATTTCACGGGCTGGGCTAAGGCATGGGACCCCACTTGGAACGGGATAGTCATGGTTACTAAAAATAGGAATCCTTTCATATGAATGGAACGTCAAAAAATGAGGAAGGGCAGGTCTGTCCAGTAGGCAAATTGAATCAAAAAATAATTATAGGAGATTACGGGCTTATATGAATGGGGCAAGCCATTAATGTATGATTATACATAGACAAATAAGGACATATATGTAGTCAAGGACATATATTAGGCGAAATCCGGTTAATTGGGGGTAGGGGGGGTAGGGGGGGGTCCTACGGCCTACTATTATTATACCTTCAAAGAGTAGTTTAAGTTAAAATGCTGGCTTTGGGGGCTAGAGATGGAGTTCTCTCTTTGATGCTCTAGGGACGGGAGTCCGACTTTGGTTTACAAAAACAATGCTTTGTGTAAGCTACTTGAGCAGGTGTTGGTGGTTGAGATTTTGTTTTCTAGTCATCCTAGAATTGAGGTTGTTATAAAAAATGTGAAGTACAGGGAAGAGGTAATTTGACCAATTGTGGTAAATGGGGTCTCTACTGGTTTAGTAGCCGCCCATGTAATTATGATGAAGGTGGCTACGAGGGTTCAGAATGTAAGTTGGGCTAGTGGTCGAAAGGTTATTGACCGTACGTGGGAGGTGTGGGTGAAAGGTAATGTAAGTAGGATGATAATTGATAGAATTAGGGCGATTGTTCCTCCAAGTTTATTAGGAATAGATCGGAGAATGCCGTAGGCAAATAGAAAATATCATTCTGGCTTAATGTGTTGGGGGGTTACTAGGGGGTTTGCTTTTGAAAAGTTTTCTGGGTCATTAAACATATCGGGGGAGAATGACAGGATAATGAATAGTGTAGTGATCATTATGGTAAATAATAGTATATCTTTGTGTGAGTGGTAGGGGTGGAATGGGATTTTATCGATATCTGAGTTTGTTCCAAGTGGGTTGCTTGATCCCTCAGTGTGAAGAAGTATAATGTGGACTGAAGACAGTGAAATAATGATAAAAGGGAGTAAAAAATGTAGGGCAAAGAATCGGGTTAAGGTTGGGTCATTAATTGAGAATCCCCCCCAGAGTCAGGTTGTGAGGGTGTTTCCTAGGTAGGGTACGGCAGTTAGGAGATTTGTAATTACTGTTGCTGCTCAAAAGGATATTTGTCCTCATGGGAGGACGTAGCCGAAGAATGCTGTGGCTATAAGGATAATTAGTAAGGTGGTTCCCGATAGTCACACTTCTTTGTTTAGGTAGGAGCCATAGTAAAGTCCACGTGCAATGTGGGTATAGATACAGATAAAAAATATTGATGCGCCAATTGCATGGGTGTTTTGTATTATTCATCCGTAGGGTACATCGCGTGTGATGTGAATAATGGACGAGAAGGCTAAGTTGATATTAGCTGTATAATGAATTGCTAGGAAGAAACCTGTGATGGTTTGTAGGCCGAGACAAGTTAGTAATATGGATCCGAAGTTCCATCAGGTTGAAATATTTAGGCCTACTGGTAATAGGTTAAACAATAAGAGGGTGTGTTGGTTGGGCATTTTTGTAGTTGATTAACAACAGTGGTTTTTCGGACCGCAGGTCTCATCCAGAGCAAGAATTATGATAACTATGAATTATTTATTGGGTTTAATTTTGGTATTTTTTGTTTTTGGGGTTGTGACGTTAGGTGTTACTTTTGTTCCCTACCAGGGAGTAATCTCTCTTATAGGGGTTTCATTTTTTTGTTGTGTGTTGATAGTTATGCTAGGTCGTACGTTTGCGGCTTTAGTAATATATATTGTGTATTTGGGTGGTTTAGTTGTGGTTTTTGGTTATTGTGTAAGTGTAGAAAAGGATAAGGTAGATGTTTTTAAGGTGGGGTATAACTATTTTGTTATTTTTTTGTTGGTCTTGGTTATTATAATTTTACTATGGTTAATTTGTGGTGGTGTGGGGGGTTTATTAGTTTATTTAGGTTGGGAAGATTTGATTTGTATAGAGGTGAATGGGGGTGGAGTTTTTTATTTTGAGGGTGGTGCTGGTTTGGTTGTTTGTGCTTGGGGTTTGTTTGTAGTTTTGTTCTCCATTCTTGTGATTTTAAGTTGATCTCGTTTAGGGGGTTTACGACCTTTTAGGTTTATAGGGTAGTGATGTAGATGATCGTGGTTACGGTAAAGGTGGTTATGTAGTTTTTAATTATGTTTTTTTGTTGTGTGGACAAGTGAATTATAGGGGTGAGTGTGTTTGTTAGTCCTTTTGGTCCTCAAGTTTCTAAGGCTCAAAGGTCGATAAGTTCTGTTGATATTTTTTGGCTGATAGTTAGTATGTTTATGGTGGTAAATCGGTGTGGGATGTTGAAGAAGGCAAGTTGGTTAAAGAATAGGTTGAGTATACTGGGGTTATGTGGTTTTAGGTGACTAGTTGTAAAGGTTAAGTCTTTTGATAGTGTTATCCCCATTAAAGTGGCAATTAGGGCTACAAGTTTAATGGTCTTAGGTATTGTAATTGTGGAAGTGACTTGAAGTGTTGAGATTTTTGTTATAGTACCTGCTAAAATGGATATGAGTACAAGTCGGAATAGTGGGTAGATGATAGTTTTTGTTTCTTTATTAGAGCTGTGACTTGTGCGGGGGTATTCTGTTAGTGTGGATAATATAATCTTTGTGCTGTATGAGGCGGATAGGATAGTAGCGATTAGTGTGATTGTAAGGGTTCAGGAGTTGGTATAAGAATTGGTTATTGTTTCAATAATGGTGTCTTTTGAGTAAAATCCGGATAAGAATGGTGTTCCTATAAGTGAGAGGTTTGCGATAGTCAGGAATGAGGCTGTCATTGGGGTAGTTTTTAATAGTCCTCCTATTTTTCGTACATCTTGTTCATTGTTTAGGTTGTGGATGAAGGATCCGGAGCATAGAAATAGAAGAGCTTTAAAGAATGAGTGGGTGGTTATATGTAGGAAAGCCAATGTTGGTTGGTTTAATCCAATTATTGTTATTATTAGTCCGAGTTGGCTAGTGGTTGATAATGCAATAATTTTTTTGATGTCTGTGTGGGTAGTTGCTGCAGTAGCGGCGAATATGGCAGTTGTTGCCCCCAAGATTAGGCAGATAGTTATTATATTTTTATTATTGGAGAGTAGTGGGTGTAGTCGGATTAGTAAGAAGATTCCGGCTACAACTATAGTGCTTGAGTGAAGTAGGGCTGAAACTGGGGTTGGTCCTTCTATAGCTGATGGAAGTCAAGGGTGGAGTCCAAATTGTGCGGATTTTCCTGTGGCTGCGGCTAATAATCCTAATATGGGAATGGCGTGAGTAGTTTCATATTGGGAAAGAAGTTCGTGGATGTTGAGTGAGGAGTGAGTTATTAATCAGGCTGTAGTTATAATTAGGCCGATATCTCCAATTCGGTTGTAGATGATGGCTTGTAGTGCTGCTGTGTTGGCGTCTGAACGTCCGTTTCATCAGCCGATTAGTAAGAATGATATAATTCCTACACCCTCTCATCCGATGAAGAGCTGGTATATGTTGTTGGATAAAATAATTGTTAGTATAGCGATAAGAAATGCTAATAGGTATTTGAGGAATTTGTTAATTTTGGGGTCAGCGGATATATATCAGGTTGAAAACTCTGTAATCGATCATGTAATAAATAGGGCAATTGGTATAAATACGAGAGATAGTGTGTCTAGTGTAATTGAAATGTTAATGTTTTCTGTTGTGGTTGTGATTAGTGATGAAGATGATAGGGTGAGTTTAAAGTTGTTGTTAAGTAGTGGATTAATAGGAATTAGGCTAATTATAAATAGTAATATGAGGTTGTTTTTGATTTTATTGTTGTGTGTTGGTTTAAGTGTAATTGAGATTAATAGCGAGATAAAAATAGTTAGTGTAATTGTTGGGATTATTAGGCTCATTTCTACCACTTGGATTTGCACCAAGGATTTTGGTGCCTAAGACCAGTGGAATACTATTATCCTTTGGTAGAGGGAGCCGGTTGTTAATTCCGGGTTAAAGAGTTAGCAAGTCTTATTGCACCCTCTGGTGTGCGAGGATTGGTTCCTATTGTCATGGTCACAGCTTGAAATTTTAATTAAATTACACACACTTAGATTACTAATTCAGGTTTTATTGAGATAAGCATGAGGGGTGCGGTGTGTAGTAGTATAAGAAGATGTTCTCGGGAGTGTGTAGGTTGGATGGGGGAGTTAGGTAGAAGTGGGTTTATTTGGGTTGATAGAAATATATGAAGTGAATATGATGCTGTAATTAGTATTGACAGGCCAAATATAATAATTGTTGTTGGGCATCAATTAAAGAGGGAAGAGGCGATTATTAATTCTCCTGTAAAATTAATGCTGGGAGGAGTAGCAATGTTTATTAGATTTATTAGAAGTCATCAAGAGGTTATTATGGGTAAAATATTGTGCAGTCCTCGTGTTAAAATTATAATTCGGGTTTTAGTTCGTTCGTAGGAGGTGTTGGCTAGGCAAAAGAGTGCTGATGAGGTAAATCCGTGGGCGATTATTAGGGCTATAGTCCCTGATAGGCTTCATTGTGTTTGGATTATGATAGCAGCGATGACTAGGCCTATATGGCTAATAGATGAGTATGCAATTAGTGATTTTAAGTCTGTTTGTTGTAGGCAGGTAAGATTGGCCAGTGTTGCTCCTCATAGGGCGAGGACAATGAATGGTAAGAATGTGTCTGTTTTTAATGTGGGGAGAGTTTGTGTTATTCGGATAATGCCATAACCCCCAAGTTTTAGTAGGATTGCTGCTAGTACCATTGATCCAGCAATTGGGGCTTCTACGTGTGCTTTTGGTAGTCAGAGGTGTAGTCCATAGATGGGTATTTTTGCTAGGAAGGCGGCAAGGCACCCCAACCACAATATAAGTTCTGTCGAGTGATTAATAGACATATTTATTTGTGTAAATAGTGTTGGGGTGTTAGATGTGTTATTGAGAAATAAGGTAGTTATTAGGAGTGGCATAGATGTTGTGAGAGTGTAAAGTATGAAGTAAGTCCCTGCAGTTAGGCGTTCGGCTTGTTGTCCTCATCGTGTGATGAGGACAAGGGTTGGAATTAGTGTAGCTTCAAATATAATGTATATAAGGGTAAGATTAGAGGCTGTGAATGTAAGGGCAATAGTGCTTTGTAGGAGAATAAGTGTTACCAGTAGTGCCCGTTGTCGTTGAGTGGGTTCTTTTTTGAGTGCATTTTGGCTGGCAAGTATAGTTAAAGGAAGTAGTCAATAAGAGAGTGTGAAAAGAGGGGCCGAAATATGGTCTAAGTGGAGGTATGTGTTAGACTTGGGTTCTATAAAGGTTATGCTAATTAGGGCTAGCATAAATGCGTAGGAGGTTGTTGTAGTATAAAGTATTTTTGGTTTTAGGGTTAATGTTGTTGGGATAAGTATAATGGTTATGAAGATAATTTTAAGCATTATAAAAGGTTAAGGTTATTTAGGAAGTCGCTCCCATGGGTTCGTGTAATTGCTACTACTAGGCTGAGGCCTACGGCAGCCCCGCAGACTGAAATGGTAAGTAAAATGATGGGTATTGGGATTTGTGATGGAGTTATAGAGGTTGATGTGAACACTACTAGTATAGTAAATATAACAAGTATTATTGTTTCTACACATATTAGGGCTAATATAAGATGTTTTTGTTGCGTTGAAAGGCTGATGATTGTGATTGTAAAAGCCGTATACAGGGTAATTTTGGTTAGTTCCATTACTGGGGCTTAGGGTATAAGTTCTTCTGGGTCGAAATCAGATGTCTAGTTAGACTACCACAGTATTCTGTTCATTCAAGTCCTCCTTGGAGTCATTCGTATAGAAGTCCTAAAGTGAGAATCGTTAAAAGGGTGGTAGTTAATATAATGGCGGTAGTGGGGGGGTTTGTGTTTATGCTTCATGGGATTGGAAGTAGGAGAATAATTTCCAGGTCAAAAAGGATAAATAGAATGGCGATTAAGAAAAACTGAATTGAGATTGGGGTGCGGGCATTTCCAAAGGGATCGAATCCGCATTCATAAGGTGAAAGTTTGTTGATGTCTGGTTTAGTAATTATGTGAATATTGATTACATACAATAGTATTGATGTCAATGTAGCTAAAAAAATAAGTGCGATAAGGTTTATTATTTCTTCCCTGTGGGGACTTAATGCTTGGAGGGCATTTGTACAATATACTAAAGAAATATGAGCCTCATCAGTATACTGAGATGTAAAGGAACAATCATACGATGTCAACAAAGTGTCAGTATCAGATTGCCGCTTCATACCCAAAGTGGTGTGTTATTGTAAAGTGGTGAAAGGTGAGACGTAGTAGGCAAACTACTAAGAAAGATGTTCCAATTATTACGTGAAGTCCATGAAATCCTGTAGCTACAAAGAACAGGGAGCCGTATACGCTGTCTGAGATGGTAAATGGGGTTTCTATATATTCTGATGCTTGTAGGGCTGTAAAGTAAACACCCAACAAAATAGTGGTTGTTAGGGCGTAGGCAGCTTCTTTTTTATTACCTTCTATTATTGTATGGTGTGATCATGTAATAGTTGCTCCTGAAGATAGAAGTACTGCTGTGTTAAGTAGCGGCACTTCTGTTGGATTAAGTGGGGTAATTCCTGTTGGTGGTCATTCTGCTCCCAACTCTGGTGTAGGGACAAGGCTAACATGGTATAGAGCTCAGAAGAACCCTAGGAAGAAGAATACTTCTGATGTAATAAAAAGAATTATACCATATCGTATGTTTTTTTGGACACCGTTTGTATGGTGTCCTTGGTAGGTGCTTTCTCGTACTACATCCCGTCATCACTGGATTAGGGTAAGTATAATTGTTAATAATCCAATTTTTAATACGGTGGTTGTATTGGTATGAAATCAAATAGCTAGGCCTGAGGCCATTAGTAGGGAGCCGCAGGCTCCTACTAATGGTCATGGGCTTGGGTCAACTAAGTGGTATTGATGAAGTTGGTGGGTCATTACGTGTTTTCTTGTAGGTAAAGAATGACTAAAAGGACAAATACATAGGCTTGGATGCAGGCAACTGCTAGTTCTAACAGTGTTAGTAAAAATAGTAAGATTCATGTTAGTATGCTTAAGGTGATGTGACTATTAATAAGATTTAGTATGGCTGTGCTAACCATAGTTATTAGTAAGTGCCCAGCTGTAATGTTGGCTGTGAGTCGGACTCCTAGGGCTAATGGTCGCATAAGGATGCTAATGGTTTCAATTATAATTATAAAAGGGACCAGTGCAGTTGGGGATCCTTCTGGAAGTATATGGGCTAGGGAAATTGATGGTTTTTTTGTTATTCCAGTAATAATGGTGGCAAGTCAGAGGGGGATGGCTATGGCTATGTTTATTGAAAGTTGGGAGGTTGATGTAAAAGAATAGGGTAGAAGTCCCAACAGGTTTGAAAAAAGGATAAAAATAAGAAGGCTGGTTAGGATTCGGCATCATTTTTGTCCGTTGAGATTTAGCTGGTAGGTTATGTTCAATAAGATGGTTTTTAGGAGTCAAGACATGGCAGTTGTTATTCGGTTTCCTAATAGTTTGGGTTTATGATGAATTAGCATGATTGGGATTAGTATTGATAGGGGGGAGGTTGGCAAATAAAGTAGTTCTGGGCTTGCAAATTGTTCAAATATGTTTATGTTCATGGTAGAGTGGGTGTTAGTTTATTTTTAACGTTTCATGGGGTTTTTGGTCCCGTTGTTATAACATAGGTGTTAATTTTTTTTATGATAAAATAAAGTAGGGACCAGGTTCAAAGGAAGACTGCAAGAATGAAGATCGTATCTAGTTGTGGCATTTCATTGAGGAAATAGTATTTCTTCTTCAACTTAAAAGGCTAACGCTATAGAAGCTTCTCAATGATTGTTCTGAGGTGAGTCATTGTTCGAAGTGATATAGCGGGGTAGCTTCTACTGCGATTGGTATAAAGCTGTGGTTAGCTCCGCAGATTTCTGAGCATTGGCCAAAGTATACCCCCGTTCGGGATGTAGCTAGTGGGATTTGGTTAAGGCGTCCTGGGACGGCATCTACTTTTACTCCGAGTGACGGGACTGCTCAGGAGTGAAGGACGTCTTCTGCGGTTACTACAATTCGGGCTTGTAGATTTGTAGGTATAACTATACGGTGGTCAACTTCTAGAAGTCGTGGGGATCCGTTTTGTAGGTCTTTAGTTTGGATTATGTACGAGTCGAATGAAATTGAGGTTTTATCTGAATATTCGTAGTTTCAGTACCACTGATGGCCTGTTGCTTTGATTGTGAGGTACGGGTCAAATACTTCTTCTATTAGGTATAACGACCGTACTGATGGTAGGGCCGTTAGGATTAAGATTATAATAGGGGCTGCGGTTCAAGCCGCTTCTAGCTGTTCGACTTCTTCTGTGGGGTCATTGTGGGTGAGTGTTGTTGTCGTTGCTGTTAGGGCAAATATAATAATTACTAGTGATATGAGGCATGTAAGTAGTAAGACGTGGTCGTGTAGGAATACTACTTCTTCTATGGTTGGTCCAGTGGCTTCTTGCAGTGAAAGTTGGGCTGCGTATGGCATGTAAGAGCCACAGGGTTGTGATTTGGCTACGACAAAGCCACGTAATGTGTGTTTACTAGGCTCTTGGGAAGATAGCATAATATGTGGTTAACTTGAAATTAATAGATGGCAGGTTTAGATCTGTCTCTTCTCGGGTCAAGGTCACTCTATGTACGCAATTAGGTTACGGATAGGGGCGTATGAATTGTTGAGTATGAATGTGGGTTCGGTGTGGGTGTGGTGAGGTGGTGGTGTTCCGTAGAATCACTCAACATGAGTTTTTTTTCCTAATGGTGGTTGAAGCTCTCGTTTGTATGTAAGTGCTTCTCAGACAATGAATAGGGATATTAGTACTGCTACTATTGAGATGGTAGATCCGATTGATGAGATGGTGTTTCATAGGGTAAAGGCGTCTGGGAAATCTGAATATCGTCGTGGTATTCCAGATAATCCAAGGAAGTGTTGAGGGAAAAATGTTATATTTACTCCGGCGAATATAACTCAAAATTGGGTTTTTGTTATGGTCTGGTTAAGTGTGTACCCAGTAAACAAGGGGAATCAATGGGTTAGCCCCCCCATGATGGCAAATACAGCTCCCATAGAAAGCACGTAGTGGAAGTGTGCTACTACATAGTAGGTGTCATGTAGAACAATATCAAGTGATGAGTTTGCTAGGATAATACCGGTTATTCCCCCCACGGTGAAAAGAAAGATAAATCCCAGGGCTCAATAGATAGGGGTTTGTCATTTGACTTTACCTCCGGTTAGGGTGGCGAGCCAGCCGAATACTTTAATTCCAGTGGGGATAGCGATAATTATTGTTGCTGCTGTGAAGTAGGCACGGCTGTCAATATCTAGGCCGACGGTAAATATGTGGTGTGCTCATACTACAAAGCCTAGGATTGCAATAGATATTATTGCTCAAATTATACTTGTATATCCAAATGTATTTTTTTTCCCGGTGTAGAAAGTGATAATGCTTGAGATAATGCCAAATCCTGGTAGAATAAGAATGTAGACTTCTGGGTGGCCAAAAAATCAAAACAGGTGTTGGAACAATACCGGGTCTCCTCCTCCACACGGGTCAAAAAATGAAGTGTTGAGGTTTCGATCGGTCAGAAGTATGGTAATCGCCGCCGCTAGAACTGGTAGGGCTAACAGTAGTATAATGGCGGTGATTAGTACTGATCAAACGAACAGGGGGATGTTTAATATAGGTATTGATTTAGGTTTTATATTAATACATGTTGTAATGAAGTTGATTGCGCCCAGGATGGAGGAGGCGCCTGCTAGGTGTAGGGAGAAGATAGCTAAGTCAACTGATGGGCCAGAGTGTACTAGGTTACCAGATAGGGGCGGGTAAACTGTTCAGCCTGTGCCAGCACCGGCTTCTACATATGATGACGATAGTAGAAGAAGAAGTGCTGGGGGAAGTAGTCAGAAGCTTATATTATTTATGCGCGGGAAGGCTATATCAGGGGCTCCAATTATTAATGGGATGAGTCAGTTGCCGAAGCCTCCAATTATAATAGGTATTACTATGAAGAAAATTATAATGAATGCGTGGGCTGTGACTAGGACATTAAAGATCTGGTCACTTCCGAATAGGGATCCGGGCTGTGTGAGTTCTATTCGTATTAGAATGCTTAGACAAGCTCCGATTAGTCCGGATCAGGCCCCAAATAGTAGATAAAGGGTTCCGATATCTTTGTGGTTTGTAGAGAAGAGTCAGCGGGTGATGAACACAGGTAGTATGGCTGAATTAAGCGGTAGTCTGTAAAATTACACATAGGGCGTACCCTTACTACCACAGCCTCGAGGTGTAATCATGTCAGACTGCAAATCTGAAGTAGGCAGCTGCCCGGGGTTTCTCCGTTTTTTTTTATCTCTACAAAAACGGAGAAGCTAGGTCAAGGTCCGCCGGTTTGGACAGCTAGCTGTTAATTAGTTTATTGCGGGATCGAGGCCCGCTGATCTAGAGAGCTTTAGTTTAGTTAAAATATCTGTGTTGCAAGCAGAAGATGTGGTGTATCCGCAGGCTCTAGCAGAAACTAAAGTGGTCTTTTTTGGGGGCTTTGAAGGCCTCTAGTTTGATATAACTTAAGTTTCTATATGTTTGGTGATAGGGGTAGTAATAGAATTGTTATTATCGTAAGTGTTGAGGCCGTTATTGGGTATTTTTGTTGTGTTGTTCGTCATTTTATTGGGGTAAGTGAGGTGTGGGGTGGGACGGTTATAGATGCTATATATATTAATCGTATATACACGTATAGGCCTAGTAGAGATGATACGGCTATTAGTGTAGCTTCTATAGTTATATTCAGAAAAATTATTTTATTTAGAACGAGTCATTTAGGTATGAAGCCTGTTATTGGTGGGAGTCCTCCTAGTGATAGGATGGCTATAGAAAGTAGTAGTATGGTGGTTGGTGAGGTTGGTCATGTTGTTCCAATGTCTTTAATAGTGGTGGATGATGTAATATTAATAGTAAGGAAAATTGGGGTTGTGGTTATAATGTATAGTGTGAAAGCTAATAGTGAGATATTTGGTGCTGTTGGAAGTGTTGCTAGGATTCAGCCCGTGTGGGCGATTGATGAAAATGCTATTAGTTTGCGTAGTTGGGTTTGATTGAGGCCGCCGAGGCCTCCAATTGTAATTGATAAAATGGCGAATGATAGGATGAGGGTTGTGTTGATTTGGTGGTTGGTGTTTAGTAGAATTGTAAGAGGCGCAATTTTTTGTCATGTTAGGATGGTTAGGGCAGTTATAGTTGTTGTTCCTTGTGATACTTCTGGGAGTCAAAAATGGAATGGTGCTGCTGCTATTTTTATTATGAGGGCTAAGGTGATGATTGTTGCTGCTGGTTTAGATGAAAGGTGTATCTCTCAGTTTGATGTGTTTAGGGCATTTATTGTGGCTGAGAATAGTAGAGCTGTTGAGGCAATGGTTTGGGTTAGGAAGTATTTGGTTGCGGCTTCTGTTGCTCGTGGGTGGTTTGGTTTAGAGATAATTGGGGTTATTGATAGTGTATTGATTTCTAGGCATACCCATGTTATCAGTCAATGCGTTGTTGATGTAATCATAGAGGTGCTTAGGATGATGCTTGTTGTGATTATGAGTCAGGATATTAGGTTAATTAGTAGGGGCCTTGGTGGCATTTTCGGGGTATGGGCCCGATAGCTTGATTAGCTTACCTTACTAGAAAGTAGTATATGTAGTATTGAAAGTTTTGGTCTTTCTGGTCCAAGTTCGAGTCTTGGTTTTCTATATTAAGGAGATGATTTGAACATCTGTGTTGAGGTTTTAAGCCTATTGCACGGCCTGGCTTTGCTACCTTAATATATTTATTATATAATTTACGGAGATAAATCAAATCGTAGAGAATTTATCATTCTTTTTAGAATGTTATTTTTGAGAATTGATTTTCTGTGAAGTACACTTATTAGAGAATTCAGGGTTTAATTAAAATTACCCCTGATATTTTAATGGTGTTCACTGTAAAAATATTTATTATATAATTTACGGAGATAAATCAAATCGTAGAGAATTTATCATTCTTTTTAGAATGTTATTTTTGAGAATTGATTTTCTGTGAAGTACACTTATTAGAGAATTCAGGGTTTAATTAAAATTACCCCTGATATTTTAATGGTGTTCACTGTAAAAATATTTATTATATAATTTACGGAGATAAATCAAATCGTAGAGAATTTATCATTCTTTTTAGAATGTTATTTTTGAGAATTGATTTTCTGTGAAGTACACTTATTATAGAATTCAGGGTTTAATTAAAATTACCCCCGATATTTTAATGGTGTTCACTGTAAAAATATTTATTATATAATTTACGGAGATAAATCAAATCGTAGAGAATTTATCATTCTTTTTAGAATGTTATTTTTGAGAATTGATTTTCTGTGAAGTACACTTATTATAGAATTCAGGGTTTAATTAAAATTACCCCCGATATTTTAATGGTGTTCACTGTAAAAATATTTATTATATAATTTACGGAGATAAATCAAATCGTAGAGAATTTATCATTCTTTTTAGAATGTTATTTTTGAGAATTGATTTTCTGTGAAGTACACTTATTAGAGAATTCAGGGTTTAATTAAAATTACCCCTGATATTTTAATGGTGTTCACTGTAAAAATATTTATTATATAATTTACGGAGATAAATCAAATCGTAGAGAATTTATCATTCTTTTTAGAATGTTATTTTTGAGAATTGATTTTCTGTGAAGTACACTTATTAGAGAATTCAGGGTTTAATTAAAATTACCCCCGATATTTTAATGGTGTTCACTGTAAAAATATTTATTATATAATTTACGGAGATAAATCAAATCGTAGAGAATTTATCATTCTTTTTAGAATGTTATTTTTGAGAATTGATTTTCTGTGAAGTACACTTATTATAGAATTCAGGGTTTAATTAAAATTACCCCCGATATTTTAATGGTGTTCACTGTAAAAATATTTATTATATAATTTACGGAGATAAATCAAATCGTAGAGAATTTATCATTCTTTTTAGAATGTTATTTTTGAGAATTGATTTTCTGTGAAGTACACTTATTATAGAATTCAGGGTTTAATTAAAATTACCCCCGATATTTTAATGGTGTTCACTGTAAAAATATTTATTATATAATTTACGGAGATAAATCAAATCGTAGAGAATTTATCATTCTTTTTAGAATGTTATTTTTGAGAATTGATTTTCTGTGAAGTACACTTATTATAGAATTCAGGGTTTAATTAAAATTACCCCCGATATTTTAATGGTGTTCACTGTAAAAATATTTATTATATAATTTACGGAGATAAATCAAATCGTAGAGAATTTATCATTCTTTTTAGAATGTTATTTTTGAGAATTGATTTTCTGTGAAGTACACTTATTAGAGAATTCAGGGTTTAATTAAAATTACCCCTGATATTTTAATGGTGTTCACTGTAAAAATATTTATTATATAATTTACGGAGATAAATCAAATCGTAGAGAATTTATCATTCTTTTTAGAATGTTATTTTTGAGAATTGATTTTCTGTGAAGTACACTTATTATAGAATTCAGGGTTTAATTAAAATTACCCCCGATATTTTAATGGTGTTCACTGTAAAAATATTTATTATATAATTTACGGAGATAAATCAAATCGTAGAGAATTTATCATTCTTTTTAGAATGTTATTTTTGAGAATTGATTTTCTGTGAAGTACACTTATTATAGAATTCAGGGTTTAATTAAAATTACCCCCGATATTTTAATGGTGTTCACTGTAAAAATATTTATTATATAATTTACGGAGATAAATCAAATCGTAGAGAATTTATCATTCTTTTTAGAATGTTATTTTTGAGAATTGATTTTCTGTGAAGTACACTTATTATAGAATTCAGGGTTTAATTAAAATTACCCCCGATATTTTAATGGTGTTCACTGTAAAAATATTTATTATATAATTTACGGAGATAAATCAAATCGTAGAGAATTTATCATTCTTTTTAGAATGTTATTTTTGAGAATTGATTTTCTGTGAAGTACACTTATTATAGAATTCAGGGTTTAATTAAAATTACCCCGATATTTTAATGGTGTTCACTGTAAAAATATTTATTATATAATTTACGGAGATAAATCAAATCGTAGAGAATTTATCATTCTTTTTAGAATGTTATTTTTGAGAATTGATTTTCTGTGAAGTACACTTATTAGAGAATTCAGGGTTTAATTAAAATTACCCCCGATATTTTAATGGTGTTCACTGTAAAAATATTTATTATATAATTTACGGAGATAAATCAAATCGTAGAGAATTTATCATTCTTTTTAGAATGTTATTTTTGAGAATTGATTTTCTGTGAAGTACACTTATTATAGAATTCAGGGTTTAATTAAAATTACCCCCGATATTTTAATGGTGTTCACTGTAAAAATATTTATTATATAATTTACGGAGATAAATCAAATCGTAGAGAATTTATCATTCTTTTTAGAATGTTATTTTTGAGAATTGATTTTCTGTGAAGTACACTTATTAGAGAATTCAGGGTTTAATTAAAATTACCTCTGATATTTTAATGGTGTTCACTGTAAAAATATTTATTATATAATTTACGGAGATAAATCAAATCGTAGAGAGTGTGTCATTCTTTTTAGAATGTTATTTTTGAGAATTGATTTTCTGTGAAGTACACTTATTAGAGAATTTAGGGTTTAATTAAAATTACCCCCGATATTTTAATGGTGTTCACTGTGTGTAAAATTTATAGGAAAGTTGGTCAGAGGGGTTTTATTGTGATTTTCCGGTCTTAAAATTTTATGTGTTTTCAGTATAGTTGAAAATAATGATTTACACCGGAAAATCACTAATAAAATTTTTTTGAGAATTGCGGTATAGGAAAATAGTATGTCTAAAAATCATTCAGGAGTATTATCCATATAGGGAATGTGCCCGGCCAAGAATCGTGCGCCACCCGGACTAGGATGTCTACCCCGGTGAGGGGTAACGGTAACGAGCATCGAGGTGTCAGGTGAAAGGTAGAGATAAAAAAAAACAACCAAGGGTGGAGCTGGCATACCTGATAAGAACATGAGGGTGAATGTACCAGGATAAAGGGTGCGACCAAAGGCTTCTTAAAAAGCTAGGAGGGCGGGATGGTTCCGGGCCATCGAGATGACCTTGAGAGTGTAACCAGTGGCCTCTTAAAAGGCAATTTGGGAGGAGTTACGATCTATGTCCGTGAAACGCAGGACTGTGTATCAATGGAGGAAGGATAGAGGATTTCACGGGCTGGGCTAAGGCATGGGACCCCACTTGGAACGGGATAGTCATGGTTACTAAAAATAGGAATCCTTTCATATGAATGGAACGTCAAAAAATGAGGAAGGGCAGGTCTGTCCAGTAGGCAAATTGAATCAAAAAATAATTATAGGAGATTACGGGCTTATATGAATGGGGCAAGCCATTAATGTATGATTATACATAGACAAATAAGGACATATATGTAGTCAAGGACATATATTAGGCGAAATCCGGTTAATTGGGGGTAGGGGGGGTAGGGGGGGGTCCTACGGCCTACTATTATTATACCTTCAAAGAGTAACTGTTAGAATCTTTGGGAAGTGGGATATATTCCGTGTTTACTCTATCAAGGTAACCCCTACTCGGGCACACTTCCATTGTGGTGGTGTTCCGCATAGTGCTGATGAAGCGGAAATATTAAGTAAGCATATAGCTAGGGTGAGTGGTAGGTACTGTTTTCATAAAAGGTGTATGAGTTGGTCGTATCGGAATCGTGGGTAAGAGGCCCGTGTTCAGAGGAACACGGTTGTGAGTAGGACTGTTTTTGTTATGAGGTTGGTTGTAAACAGTTGTGGGTTGATTGTACCTGGGTTTAAGAATATTATAGTTGACAGGGTATTTATTATTAGGATGTTAGTGTACTCTGCTAGGAAAAGTAATGCAAATGGTCCTGCTGAGAATTCTACGTTGAATCCGGAGACTAGTTCGGATTCCCCTTCTGTTAGGTCGAATGGAGATCGGTTTGTTTCCGCTAGGGTTGATGTGAATCATATTATGGCTAAGGGTCAGGATGGAAGGAGAAGTCATAGGTGTTCTTGTGTTTCGGTAAATGAAATTAGGGAGTACCCCCCTGAGAGGGTGCCCATTGAGATAATAATAAGTCCTAGGGTAACTTCATATGAGATAATTTGTGCCACGGCACGTATTGTCCCTATAAGGGGATATTTTGAATTGGATGATCATCCGGACCATAAAATGGTGTAGGTGAATATTCCGGATAATGCTATAATAAATAGTAGACCTAGATTTATGTTTGTGAGGGGGGATGGTATGGGGATGGGTGCTCAAGATGTGAGTGCTAAGATTAGGGCTATGATGGGAGAGAGGGTAAATAGGATGGGTGATGATATGGTTGGTTTTGTTGCTTCTTTTGTGATTAGTTTCAATCCATCTGCGATTGGTTGAAGAAGGCCTAAGGGTCCGACTAGGTTTGGTCCTTTTCGGTGCTGCATGTAGCCTAAGAGTTTTCGTTCTAATAGTGTGAGGAATGCGACGGCAATGAGGATTGAGAGAATATAAAGTAGAGAGTTAATGGTGTTTATTAGTAGTGTAGTAATTATTAAGGGCTGTGTCCTTAATTAACCTTGTCTAGGTTGAGAATGGGGTGGTTTATTTATGTGTTTGAAAGCATGCTTTTAGTATTGGCTTTATCATACCGATCCTTTCGTACTGGGTATGATGTATCATAGATAGAAACCGACCTGGATTGCTCCGGTCTGAACTCAGATCACGTAGGACATTAATCGTTGAACAAACGAACCCTTAATAGCGGTTGCACCATTAGGATGTCCTGATCCAACATCGAGGTCGTAAACCTTCTTTTTGATATGGGCTCTTGAAGAAGATAGCGCTGTTATCCCTGGAGTAACTTTGTTCAATTATCAGCTATACTGGGTCGTTTATTGGCTTGTTAGCCTTATTGTGGTGTAACACGTATATTTGGAAGTTGTTTTTGTTTCCAAGGTCGCCCCAACCGAAAGTAGTTATTATTGGGTTTAATAGTTTAGTTTAAGCTTCACAGGGTCTTCTGGTCTTATGTGGGTATCCCAGCTTTTTTACTGGGAGATCAGTTTAATAGATTAATTATAAGAGACAGTTAAACCCTCATTTTGCCTTTCATACAGGTCTACAGTTAATAGACAAATGATTATGCTACCTTTGCACGGTTAGGGTACCGCGGCCGTTTAATTGTTCACTGGGCAGGCGTTGCCTTTAATATTTGTTTGGGCTAAAGGTTATGTTTTTGTTAAACAGTTGGGGTTTTTGATTGCCGAGTTCCTTTTATAATGTTTTATCTTTCTTTTTTACGCACCTGTGTTGGGTCACAGTGTATGTGAAGGTGGGTATTGGTTAATTTGTTTCCTGTTGTGGTCTGTTAATGACTAGTGGTTTATCCGTTTCTAGTGGATGGGTGCGTTGTAGAGAGGTTGTCTTATTATTAGTTTTAGCATAATTAATCCCATTATTATGGGTTTACCTTTAGTTTATTTGGAGATGTCAGTTGGTTTTTAGATTTTTAGTATTAATTCTTTAACGATATTGTTTTTGGTGGCTGCTTTAAGGCCTACTGGTTGGTCTTTTTTATATTTCTCTCAAATTCAGGTTGTATCCTGTTTCAATAGAGCTGTACCCCTATTGATTATCTTTAGATAATTATTGTGTATTTTTTAGTTCTAAAGTGGAACTAAGATTCCTTAGTTGGGTAGCCAGCTATCTCCAGATTCGGTAAGCGTTTCACTTCTACTTTAAAGTCTTCCCACTCTTTTGCTACAGAGAAGGGTGCGCCCGGTAGGCTGCTTAAAAGTAGCTCATCTGGTTTCGGGGGTATGGGCTTTGATTCTTCTTGTCCTGTGTGTCTTGCTAAACCATGATGCAAAAGGTATAAGGGTTAGTCTTTGCTGTTTTTTGCTTAATTTGTTCCCTTGCGGTACTGATTGAATGTTTTCTGTTCGATCACATCTACTAGGTTTATCAAATGGTTTGTTTGGTTTAAATATGGATATTGGTGATGTATGACCAGCTCAAAAAGATTATAAAAATGTCGTTCGAGTGTAGGTCGAATGCTTTGTGTAAGCTACTTTTTGTTTCTAAGCGCACTTTCCAGTACGCTTACCATGTTACGACTTGCCCTGTTTGATTGGTATAGTGGTTTTATAAATAATTGGTGATTTTTACAGGGATGACGGGCGGTGTGTACGCACTTCATTGCATTTGTTTCAATTAAGCATTGTGTCCTTAATGTACTGCTAAATCCGCCTTCGGTTTCTATTTTCGTAGTCTATTCGTATTTTCTGTGTTAGAAAATGTAGCCCATCTTATTCCCCCCCATAAGTTACACCTCGACCTATCGTGTTAGTGGTGGCTGTTGTGTTTACTTTGTTTCTTTCACAAGGTAAGCTGGCGATGGCGGTATATAGACTGTTGGGCTAGAGGGGGTAGGGTTAATCGTGGGGTATCGGTTATTAGACAGGCTCCTCTAGGGTGGTGTGAAGTACCGTCAAGTCTTTTAAGTTTTAAGTTTTTACTCGTAGTTGTTTGGCGAACAATTGGTAGTTTATTGTGTGTTAGGCTAGGCATAGTAAGGTATCTAATCTTAGTTTGTATTCCTATTTTCACGAGTTGAAGGGGTTTGGGTATTGGGGGTGGGGTTAGTAGGGCTTATGGCTTTTTACAGCCTAGTTTGATTTTATCCCAATATGTTTAACTGTTTTCTAGTCGTGCTTAACGCCGGTGCTATTATCTTGGGTCTGTCGTGTAACCGCGGTCGCTGGCACGAGATTAACCGGCCCTAGAGAACTCTCTTACTAGGTCAAGCTTTGGTGCTTATGGCCTAATATTAGCTACTGCTGCTGGCCCGTGGGGGTGTGGCTTTGTTGCTTGGTGTTGTGGGCGGGTGCCTGATACCAACTCCTATGGGTTGTGGTGGGTTTTTTCACTGTTGTGGTGAGGCTTGCATGTATAATTAGAGAGTTTAGGTAATAGGAGGTTTAAGACCAAGACCTTGTGTTAATCAGGTGGTACACCGTCTTAGCATTTTCAGTGCTATGCTTTAGATAAGCTATGATAAC
>NW_028113161.1:0-1000 GCF_964273705.1 Natrix helvetica | reverse complement strand
CATCTTGGCTTTTTTTTAAACCCACCCACCCACCCTAGGACACCCGTGACCCATTTTCAGGTAGAAATAGTTCTTGGTCCTTGGTGCTCTCTGAGCTTGGTTGTTCTCTTAAAGACATTTCTTTACCCAACTAGATAACATCATCAGTGCTAAAAGAAATGGGGGTTTGCACTGATGATGTTACCTCGTTGGATAATGAAACATCTGCAGGAAAACAGCCAAACTGAGAAAGCACTGAGGAGCCCACAGTTCAACCCTGAGCTACATATATTCTCTTTTACTGGTAGAAAAACTCTTCTCTCCAAATTGGTTTGTGCCTTCAAGCTCACATTACAAGAGTTTTGAAAAGTGGTGGGAAAACTTCGCAGTCATGTAGGCACTGGAGATGCTAATGTATACTTTGCTTTGTTGTTAGTTGCAAAGTTGTGTCTAACCCATCGCGACCCCATGGACAAAGTTCTTCCAGGCCTTCCTGTCCTCTACCATCCTCTGGAGTCCATTTGAGCTCACGCAGACTGCTTTGGTGACTCCACCCAGCCACCTTATTCTCTGCCATCTCCTTCTTCTTTTGCCCTCATTCTTCCCCAGCATTAGGCTCTTCTCCAGGGAGTCCTTCCTTCTCATTAGGTGGCCAAAGTATTTGAGTTTCATCTTCATCCTCTTATCCTTTGCTAGAGATTCCCTTGCTGGCCAAACTGCTCAAGAGCCAAATTGGTCCAGAGTTCTCCAGTTGGTGACCTCTAGTTTACGTCCCTATGAATCAGCTTTAGGGCTGGCAGCCTGATTCTCACCCATCTTTTCCAGTGCCTTTTCTGCAACAATGGAATAAGACGGCATCTTTGTTGGGCGAACTATTCAGCCTCTCCCCTGGAATGACATAATGGATAAGAGAAATGTTATCTCACTGCATCTACGTAAGTTGAGATCACAATTTCGGGGAATCCGCCGGTCTATCCAATCCACCTTAAAAGATCTTCCTCTCCCCCCTCCCTCCTTCTCT
>NW_028113162.1:0-1000 GCF_964273705.1 Natrix helvetica | reverse complement strand
GCTCGTAGAATTTTTTTTTATTACTTGCAATCAGGAGATTTGCAAGGGGAAATATCATCCCCCACTGCATTCTTCTGTCTCTGATTGAAGAAAGGAAGAGAAGAGATATTTTGTGCCTTGGATGCTCCTCGGAGAATCTCAGGAAGATATCCGTAGAGCAGAACTCATAAATCATGTGAGACTTTTTTTTAGTTTCCAGTTTTTCTCCAACTTTTACTTGGTAACTCGGCAATGATTTGAAAACAAAAAAAAACACAAAAGTCTCACATCATGTGATAGAAAATGAGGAATCGTGGCAGCAGAAACAACCATTATTTTTAATTGAAAAAAAATTCCCCAAAGCAGATATTCAAAAAGTTCCTTTAAAGAGACACTAACAAAAAAAGTATGACTCCCATCCTCCAGGCTATCATACGGCAAAGGTAAAGATTCCCCTTGCACTTATGTGCTAGTCATTCCCGACTCTAGGGGGCAGTGTTCAGCTTCATTTCAAAGCCGAAGAGTCAGCGCTGTCCGAAAATGTCCCCGTGGTCATGTGGCTGGCATAACTAAATGCCAAAGGCGCATGGAACGCTGTTACCTTCCCACCAAAAGTTTTCTACTTATTTATCTACTTTTACCTATTTTTGTACTTGCATTTTTACATGCTTTTAAACTGCTGGGTTGGCAGAAGCTGGGACAAGTAACGGGAGCTCATTTCATTACGCGGCGCTAGGGATTCGAAACGCTGAACTGCCAACCTTCTGATCGACAAGGTCAGCGTCTTAGCCACTGAGCTAAGATTTTTGCAGTTAGATGCAAAAACCAAGAACAAGTCTTTATCTACATACTATTAAAACTCTCATTGACATGACCTTTTATCTGAACGAAACGGTACATCACAGGACAACAATTCTCCAACCAAGGTATCTCAAATGGGCTGACTTACAAAAGGTATCCAAAATCTGGGACTCATGACTCCTGAGGGAATGAAATTTGGGAAAGTTGTGGCTATTTTAGT
>NW_028113163.1:0-1000 GCF_964273705.1 Natrix helvetica | reverse complement strand
TCAGCTTATAAATTAATTGATTAACAATATTTCAATTTTTAAAAAGAGCTGAAATTAAAATATTAAATATTGTGGTTCTCTACATACATACAATAATTCAAGGTAATTTAGAGATAATTACTTTTGAATAAATATGTATAATTTGTATAGGAACATATTATCATTCAGTCTTAATTTTGAAATTTAGTCTGCTTTTGACTCCTGCAATTTAGAAGCAAATTATATATATGAACAAGGAAAAGTATTTTTCCACCAGATATGAAAATGTACCAAGTTCATATGAGAGAATTTTTCCTCCTCTTCAAATTGCAGAACAGTTTTCATTCTTGAAGGGAGAAGTAGGGTTTGCTTATCATTTATTTTGCTTTCAACTTTACCTTCTGGACTCTTCATACCTGTAGAGTGACTCTGATCATTTCTGAGGACACTTTGAGTTATTCCTGCCCAGTAATGTAATGTAGAGGAGCCTTATAAGAAGGAAAAGACTTCCCAGAATTCCTAATACATCTTTAGTACCAGGCAATGATAGATCTATTTCAAGGTATTTTATAATTTGCATTCAATTTGGTATCTAGTAGACTGAATTAGACTGGTGAAGGGCTTGGTATGTATATATGTGTAACTATCTACACATACGTATACATATGTGTAGATAGTTACACAATACACATATATTTCTCTCATATTACACTTATAAATTATCTCAAATGAACTTGGAATTCTTTTTCTTCTTAGAAGTACATACACTATGCACACACACATTTTATTACTTTTTAGAAACTTTTAATCTCATAAACAGGGATGCTGAGCTTGTCGATCAGAAGGTTGGCAGTTCAGCGGTTCAAATCCCTAGCACTGTGTAACAGAGTGAGCTCCCATTATCTGTCCCAGCTTCTGCCAACTTAGCAGTTCGAAAGCACAAAAAAAATGCAAGTAGAAAAATAGGGACTAACTTTGATGGGAAGGTAACAGTGTTCTGTGCACCTTTGGCGTTGAGTCA
>NW_028113164.1:0-1000 GCF_964273705.1 Natrix helvetica | reverse complement strand
ATGGAGCTTGGTTGACAGGAGGCCGTCGCAGCCAAAAACGGAGCTTGCGAGAGCCACAGGCAGCCCTCCTGAGCTCCATTTTTCCTGGCAGAGGGTTGCAAGAGACTGTTGCAGCAGAAAATGGAGCTTGCGAGAGCCCCGGGCGGCCCTCCCGGGCTCTATTTCCGCTGGCAGAGGGTTGCAAGAGGCTGTTGCAGCAGAAAACGGAGCTTGCGAGAGCCATAGGCAGCCCTCCTGAGCTCCATTTTTCCTGGCAGAGGGTTGCAAGAGACTGTTGCAGCAGAAAATGGAGATTGCGAGAGCCCCGGGCGGCCCTCCCGGGCTCTATTTCCGCTGGCAGAGGGTTGCAAGAGGCTGTTGCAGCAGAAAACGGAGCTTGCGAGAGCCACAGGCAGCCCTCCTGAGCTCCATTTTTCCTGGCAGAGGGTTGCAAGAGACTGTTGCAGCAGAAAATGGAGCTTGCGAGAGCCCCGGGCGGCCCTCCCGGGCTCTATTTCCACTGGCAGAGGGTTGCAAGAGGCTGTTGCAGCAGAAAACGGAGCTTGCGAGAGCCATAGGCAGCCCTCCTGAGCTCCATTTTTCCTGGCAGAGGGTTGCAAGAGACTGTTGCAGCAGAAAATGGAGCTTGCGAGAGCCCCGGGCGGCCCTCCCGGGCTCTATTTCCGCTGGCAGATGGTTGCAAGAGGCTGTTGCAGCAGAAAACGGAGCTTGCGAGAGCCCCGGGCAGCCCTCCCAAGCTCCATTTTCGCTGGCAGAGGGTTGCAGGAGGCCGTCGCAGCAGAAAACGGAGCTCGGGAGCCCGTTTTCTCTGGCAGAGCAGTCAGGCCATCACAGGGGCCTACACAAGTGATGTCGAGTTGGCCACGCCCACCCTGGCCACACCCACTCCATCCCTCCTCCTGAGATCATACACAATCCTGATGCATCCCTCAATGAAATCAAGTTTGACACCCGATCTAGAACCTCAGCCAGCTCTGAGAAAGACCTTCATCTAAGGTTC
>NW_028113166.1:0-1000 GCF_964273705.1 Natrix helvetica | reverse complement strand
AATCCCAAAATAATTACAAAGTGAGTTAAATTCTATGTTGGATTTACTTTGATTCTATTCTCTAAAGGTACGTATAGTTCCAGGTGGGGTTTTTTTGAGAGAGAACTTATTTCTTTGCATCTATCAGCAATGTATTGAATTTTTGGGGGTGTATTTTGGTACCTAACATTTAACTGAGTGTATATTAACCTGTGAGTACAGGTAATCCTTGTTTAACAATTATATATTCCGCAAACATTCAGAATCAGAATAGAGCTGGATGGGACTTTGGAGGTCTTCTAGTCCAGCCCCATTTCAGACAAATGACTATCCAGCCTCTTCTTAAAAACCTCCAATTATGAAGCATCCACAACATCTGAAAGCAAACTGTTCCATTGGTTAATTGTCCTCACTATTAGGAAGTTTCTCCTCAATTCCAGGTTGCTTCTCTCCTTGAATAGTTTCCATCCATTGTTTCTTGTTTTGCCCTCTAATACTTTGGAAAATACTGTTAGTTGACCCCTCTTCTTGGTGGCAACCTCTCAAATACTGAAACACTGCTATCATATTCACCCTAGTCCTTATTTTCTCTAGACTAGCCAAACCCAAATCCTCCAACTGTTCTTCATGTGTTTTAGCCTCCAGGCCTTTAATCATCTTAGTTGCTCTTCTTAGCACTTTTTCCAAAGTCTCAACATCTTTTTGTAATGTGGTGACCAAAACTGGAAGCAGTATTCCAGGTGTGGTCTTACCAAGGCTTTATAAAGTTGTGCTAATACTGCAAGTGATTTTGATTCTATGCTCTTCTTTATACAACCAAGGATTGTATTAGCTTTTTTGGCAGCTGCCGCACACTACTAACTGATCGTCCACTAAAACACCAGGGTCCCTCTCACAGTTATCGTTTTGGAGCCAGGTTTCGCCCTAATCTGTACTTGTACATTTGGAGTCTTTTGCCCAGATGTAAAACTTGCTTTTCTCCACATTAAATTTCATTTTGTTGGATAGGGCCCATTGTCAA
>NW_028113167.1:0-1000 GCF_964273705.1 Natrix helvetica | reverse complement strand
ATCTTTGTTTAAACCATCCATAAAGCTGTCCAATAAAGCGTCTTCCAACCAACCCTGCATATAAACAGACAATTCACGAAACTCTTGTATGTAATCAGCCACTGGGTTCTTCCCCTGAGTAAGGGTTTTCATTCTGGTACTGGCCTTCCGTTCTGTTAATGGGTCATCAAAGCTTTTCCTCAGGGTGGCCATAAACCTATTATAGTCTCTCAGCAGGGGGGAGTCATCATTGTGCAGGGCAACCATCCATGCCGCTGCCTTGTTCTCCAGCGCCATGGTAACCACTCTTGGCTTCTTCTGTGGGGAGATCCTCTCCGAACTGTTGCATGAAATTCCAGACTTGGACCAGGAAAAATCCTAGTTCCTTTGGGTCACCTCCAAATTTCATACCAAGCGGAGGAACTTTTGCCATCCGGCATCTGCGGGAGGCCCCTCCTCCTCTTGGAAGGACTCTTGCAGCTGCTGCTGCTGTTTCCGGGGCTTCCCCATCCTGGTGAGCTCCACTGTCTGCGCCCAATGCCCCCCTTGGGCGGAACAGAGCTTCTGCAGTTCTCTCCTCTGGGTCTGGGAGATCAGCTTCTTTTCCGGGACCACTCTCACATAAACGTCACCTCTCCCAAGCCTCTTGAAAGAGTTTCATAGCCTGAGACATCATAAGGTTCTCCTTGTCAGCGTCCTGTCAAGCAGCTGCCGGCTGCCGATGTTGCCTGGTGGTAACTCCAGCTGGAATTTCCTCAGGGTCATACTTCTGTCCCACTCCCAACGTGGGGGGGACAGATCGTTCCTTCAAATTCAGATCCACCATCTGCTCCATCTCCAAGGGACACGAGGATGCAGCTGCCCCCATGTCATCCTCCTGGTCACTGCCTGGGTAAGACATATCTATATATTAAGAGAATATATCTTTCTCTTTCTGTCTCTGTCTCTGTCTGTCTGTCTGTCTGTCTGTCTCTCTGTATGTGGCTCTTTGTCTCTCTCCCCCTCCTTCCCCCCTCTCTCA
>NW_028113168.1:0-1000 GCF_964273705.1 Natrix helvetica | reverse complement strand
TCTATCTATCATCTATCTATCTAATAATCTATATACATATATAAATGTGTATGTATGTATGTATGTTCTAGCATAACTCTGGAACGCCTTGAGCAATTTCGACCAAACTTGGTACACAGATGACTTACTCTCTGGAGACAAATACTGTGGGAGTAAGACACCCCTAACACCCCTCGAGGTGTGTGTTCTGCTAAGATACAGCCTGTTGTGCTTTAAAACAGCTTCTACTGTACTTCTGTAAAATGGCTTCTACTGTACTTCTGTAAAATGGCTTCTACTGGACTTCTGTAAAATGGCTTCTACTGTACAGTGCAGTGGAGTTGCCATGGTAATGGCTTCACAGTACTCCACAAGGGGGGGGGGGCTCCCTCTGGTAAGCGGGGAAACCCAACGTTAGAAATTTCAGTGTCGTTCATGGAAGGGGTGCTGGGTTATCAGCTAGTGGTCTATAGTAGCTGAATTTTGCAACTCCCGTGACGTCGCCTTCTATCTCAATGAGTCACCGAGAACCAGCATAATACCTCTTGGTACTAACGCTTCCGAATACTATGTTCTTAACCGGGTTTTAGGAATGCTGTTTTTTCTTTCTTTCTGTGACAGCTTCGGAGTATTCCTCTCAAGATCATCTCACTGGCTCTCTACAAAACAATCGGCCGGCATTCTCATTTTCCATCGTTTCAGGGATATTCACTGAAGGGACTGACGTTCTACCGAGGGAAGGGAAGATTTGTGGCTCGCGGTTGAACAGTGAGGGCCCTTTGTGCTCTCTTTCTTGCAGACGTTTTGTTACCCGACTAGGTAACATCATCAGGGCTGCAAGGGTGGTGGGTTTGCAGAGAGATGGAGGAGGAGGAACAGGAGGAGGAGGATTATAGGGTCTTTAATGCTTCCTGAGCTTGGTGCCATCTCTCTCTCTCCCTCCCTCCATTTCTCTCTCTCCCCCTCCCTCCATTTCTCTCTCTCCCCCTCCCTCTCTCCAAATCTCTCTCCTCTCTCCCTC
>NW_028113169.1:0-1000 GCF_964273705.1 Natrix helvetica | reverse complement strand
TGTCATTTTCTTTGGGGAGGGATTTACCTGCCTTGCAAAGACGACAGGAGGGTGGGAATTTAGCAAGGTTGCCTAATCTATTCCGATATTGGGGGCTCATAAGACATTTATCACTCCCCGCTTTCTCCATTCTCCTTAGAGAATCCCACCCCACCTGCCCCCCAAATAGCCAACCAAGTGAGGCATTGTCTCCTTTGTGGCTGGGATAACATCACCACCTCCGGTGAGGCAGCTTCCTCTGCAGGCCTGGATTCAAGGTCTGACCGGAATCTCCGGCCTCTTTTGTTTCGGCTGCCTCATGGGGGAGGGGGGGGGAGAAAGGGGGGCTACACCCACCACCTCAAGGCCACAGAAGGCGGAAGGGCCAAAGGCGTTTCCTGACTCCCACAGTCCCCAAAGGATCTCCCCCACAAGGGCCCCCACTCAGGCAGGTTTGCCTGCCAGGCTGGCCAGAATAGGGGGGGGGGGTTGAGGGGCTCCCCCCACCCCACTTCCAGGGCAGCAAAGAGAAAATCAGAACCCATGGGAATGGAAGGGGCCTTGGGATGGGGGGATCTTCTAGTCTCATCCCCTTTTCAAGGGCTGCCCAACTGGACTTCAACTCCCAGGATTCCCCATCCAGCTGTGCGGTTTCTTTTCAGTGTGCTTTGTTTTTTTTTTAAAAAGTGCTATTTTTTCCATTCAAAACATTGTTTTCCTTCTGTCCTCATCAAAGGGCTTCCAGAGTTTTCCTTGTGCTCTAAAGCAGCAGGGCTGTATCCCGGGATTCTTCTACTCCTGGCTGGGGAATTCTGGGAGTTGAAGTCCAGAAGTCTTAAAGGGACCCACCACCCTCCCTTATGCCAACCCAAGGTCAATGCAAGTCCCGTCTTTTCTTGAAAAGCTCCACAACCTTTCGGGTGAATTCCTGGGGATCAGTTCATAAATCTCACGCCCTCCTTGGTTTTTTCCACAAGTATAAAGGAGGCTTTTTAAGAAAACCAACCTTGAAAGAGATAGA
>NW_028113170.1:0-1000 GCF_964273705.1 Natrix helvetica | reverse complement strand
TATTCAGTATATAAGATGCACCCAGATTTTCACCCTCTTTTTGGAATGGGAAAGGTACGTCTTATACTCCAAAAAATACGGTAATTACAAATGTGTCTCTTTGTGTTTCAGTTGTTAGAGGACAAAACATGGAGGTAACACAATTTCCAGAAACCATATTAGTGGCACCCGGAGAGACCATCACTCTACTATGTAAATTGACTGCAGCAAGTTTACCCGAATTCGTGCGGTGGTACAAAGGGACGGACAGAAACCAGGACCCCATTTTCAGTGATTCTCAAAGAGCTTCCAATCGGGGGTTGAGGCTCTTCCCAGGATCCAACATGGACTTCAGCATCAAGATCGAAAACGCCCGTCCTGAAGATGCCGGGACCTACTATTGTGTGAAGGCATTGAACTCAGAGAGAGAGCTGGCTTCGGGGGAAGGCACTCTGGTCTCCGTGATCAGTAGGTGGCCCTCTGCATTTGATTTCTGGGATGGAGGGAGATGTTCCCAGTCAACCATGAGACACGTGCAGGGGAGGGATTCAGTCGGTTCGGACTGGTTTAGGTGAACCGGATGCTAATTTTAACATCTGGTTCACCGAACCGGTAGTTGCAAGGACTAGCTGGCCCCACCCCTCCCTGGGGTCTCCATGCGACCCATTTTGGATGCCAGGTAAGTGCACGGCCCACAGGGAGGCTCTGGGAGGGCGAAAAACGGGCCTCGCAGAAATTCCAGAAGGCTGAAAATGGGCCTCCGGAGCTGGGGGAGGTTGTTGTCTCCCTCCTGGAGGTTTGAAAAAACACTCCAGACCCTGGGGAGGGTGAAAACATCCCACACACACAGACTGTGATGCAGGAGGCCAAGTAGGCCACGCCCACCCAGCAACCGGGCAGAGAACCAGTTGCTAAAATTTTTGAATCCCAGCCCTGGACATGTGGGAGTAAATCCCATGTTGAAACATTGAGTCTCTCCAACTGAAAACCATCTCGTGGTCTCCTGTATTGTTTCTGGGCA
>NW_028113171.1:0-1000 GCF_964273705.1 Natrix helvetica | reverse complement strand
TGCAGTACTCTAGGTGTAATCTTACTAGGGCTTTATAGAGTGGTATTAGTACCTCACTTGATCGTTATTATATCCCTCTGTTAATGCAATTTAGGATTGCATTGGCTTTTTTGGCTGCCACTCCACACTGCTGGCTCATATTTAGCTGGTTGTCCACTAAGACTCCAAGACCCCCCTCACAGTCACTGCTATTAAGCCTGGTTTCACCCAATCTGTATCTGTACTTTTGGTTTTTCTTGCCTAATTGTAAGACTTGACTTTTCTCTACATTGAATTTCTTCTTTGCTACCGAGTATGTAAAGGTCAAATGGTTCCAGCTGCCCTATTTGTGATTCCCCCACTAAGAATAGCATCCTACCATTAAACGTGGAGTAATCATCAAGGCAGCTCTAAATTAAAAGAAACTTTAAAATAATGGGCTTTCAGAGCAGTTTGTCAAAGTCAAATCTTCTGGAGCAGCCAAGAAGGCAGAATGCAGAATAGGGTGGGGCGGCCCCTTGCAAGGAACATTCAACAGTACAGTAATTTGCCGATAACGGAAAATTAAACGAGAGACAAGTCTCGGCCTGAAGAAAAAAATCCATCCAGATTTGGATCTGCTATATAATTAGCTGCAAAAGTTGACATGCTTGCACAGGGAAGGAAATGAAGGGCATAAAATTAGAACCAAAGTGGGGACTTCAGCAGATCCCCTACCAAGATGACAAGAGGACAGAGGATGGGTGAGAAGGCCAGCTGCTGAGATTAGGGAGATGAGGGTGTGTGATAAACAGCTGGGGAAGGAGAGCTAGGAAAATACTTGCAACAGAAAGAGGAGGAGGAGGAGGAGGAGGAGGAGGAGGAGGAGGAGGAGGAGGAGGAGGAGGAGGCAAATCAAATCAACAGCATGACCTCTATTTTCAAGAACATTTCCAAGTTCCCAACTTGTTGGAGAGCAGCCATTATGGTTGAGAGATGGGATAGAACAGGGAAGAAGAAGAAGGAAGAGGGGAGAGGGAGG
>NW_028113172.1:0-1000 GCF_964273705.1 Natrix helvetica | reverse complement strand
GACAAAGTTTATTAAAGAGCAACAAGAACTTTATTGCTTTGTTAGTGAAAACCTGACCCCAAAATTCCTAAGAACTCCCACAATGTCAAACAAGGTAACAATGCACAGTTGAGCTATTAGCAAACTTTAATATCACATACCATTATGTAGATTCTGATCCTTAAATTTCAATCTAATCCCACACTAAAATGTGAATAATCTTACCCATTTAGGGCTCAGCTGAAGAAGGTAAGAAATACGTTGCATTCTCTGTGTTGGCCCATCTCCTTGTCCTCATGTGAGCCCATGTCTCAAATGGGCTCGATGAGAATATATGGTAAAACCACCCACTACATCTCAGACCATACAGACAACCGTGACACACAACTTTACAATGTTTGCCACAAAGTATTACAGGGGATCTGACCGTGGTGTTTTTCAGGGTTTCCATCTTAATTAATCCTGGTTTGAGTTGGTTGACAACTTGCTAAGGGCTTCTGCCTACATTATTATCCAGGAAGACTCCCTGCTGGGCTTCATGCCTAAGTTCGGCTCCCTGCCCATTAGCAGTTTGTTATCAGAGGACTCCACAGGGGTCGTGAACAACATATAGACAGCTTCTTCTTCCTTTTCCTGGAAATCTAGCGTGCAACAACAAAATGCTTGATGGGCTGTCTTTTTGAACATGATTTTCTGACCCAGGGAGAACAAACAATACAGTTGTTAAAAATAGCTTAGAAAAATGAATTGAATGAAATAAATTGGATTCTGGCAGAATAGGGGAAGCATATACAATCTAACTGGCTACACACTTATAGAAATTCCTGGGGAATGAAGAACACCTTAGTCTGGCATGAAGAGAATTGGTTGTATGATGTATAACTTTAAAGAGAGAATATTCTATTAGCAGGTTCCCATAACAGAGAAGATCCTCTCCCTTCTCTTCTCTTCTCTTCACCTCTGTTATGTTCACTTTTAATAGCGCATCTAAAATCATTTTTTTAAAATATTGGCCCCAAGC
>NW_028113173.1:0-1000 GCF_964273705.1 Natrix helvetica | reverse complement strand
GCTGGAAGGGACATCTCCGTCCAGATGTCAACATTGGGAGGCACCTACAAAGTCCCACAGGTTTGTGTGTTTTTCTCCATCTGGTAAAGTGAGTGGTTCGGTGGTGGTGGGTGTGCAATAGATGCAATCATGTCTTCTCCATGGAATCCAAGAGCTGCTTTTCTCCGTATTAACAAAAATATCAATATTTTGCTCCGTTATGTTCATGTTGAGATTAATCATAAAAGGCCTGAAATGCAAGCAATACATTCCCTGTATAAGACATTCTACCAACTATTTAACTGATCAAAAAATATCCCTGGTTGTTGGGGCCTTTATTGTTATCTTCATTTCCACACTTAAATAAGACCTGCCTAGAGGTGGTATTCAACCAGTTCGTACCGGTTCACCTGAACTGTTGGTGGAAATTTTGCCCAGTTCGGCTAACCGGTAGCGATGGCTGTCTGGCCCTGCCTCTGAACTGGTCCCCCTGTTGCTGGTTGCTCACCCCTCCACCCAACACTTGTCCCGTCTCACCTTCGTAACACCAGTGGCTTCGGGAGATGCTAGCCCAGTGGGGACATGGGAGGGCAGCCCAGCAAGCTTAGCAGCAGTGTGGCTGTGAAGCTTGTTGGGCTGCTGCCCCTGTCTCTGCTGGGCTAGTGTCTCTCAAAGCTGCCAGAGTTGCAGCCGTTTCAGGGATGGGGAGCGGTGTAGAGGGCTGGGCAGCTGCGTCCTGTGCAGTAGTAAGCTTGAGGTGGAGGCCTTGGGCCATTGTGAGCATACCATTTGCTACTGCTGCTCCATGCTAGTGCCCCTTCTGCCGAGAGGCCGACCATGACTGCTATGGGCCTCGGTAGGGGAGCAGGGAACACCAGGGTCACTGCCGAGGAGGCGACTGGGGCAGAGAGCCTCCTCCTCTGGGCACAGTCTACTCGAGCAGCCTCTGTGGCTGGGCAGCTTCAGGAGTGGCGGGGCATCCCAGAAGGCCTTCCCGTGCCTGCTGGCAGCGCTTCGCATG
>NW_028113174.1:0-1000 GCF_964273705.1 Natrix helvetica | reverse complement strand
TTCAGTGTGTTTTGTCCCATTTTACAACCTTTCTTGCCCCAGTTGTTAAGTAAATCACTGCAGCGGTTAAGTTAGTCACACGGTTGCTAAGTGAGTCTAGTTTCCCCATTGGCTTTGCTGGCCAGAAGGTCGCAAGGTGGGGGGGGGGACTCATGTGACTCTAGGATGCTACAACCGTCATAAATATGAGACCATTGCCAAGCGTCCAAATTTGGGTCATGTGGCTATGGAGATGCTGCAGCGGTCATCAGTGTGAGTGGTTATTGGTCACTTTTTGGGGAGCTGTTGTAACTTTGAACGGTCACTAAATGAACTGTTGTAAACCGAGGACTCCCTGTAGTGATGGCAGCCGAGGGTGAGCGGAGCAAAAGAGAAGGGGGGGTGGGGGGGGGGTGGGGGACACTCTGGCACACCTGAGGGAGAGGAGAGGGGGGGGCAAGACGCTTGTCCTAAATACTCCCTCCCCCCAAAGACAGGCCCTCCAACCAATCCTGCCATCCCTGTGGATTTTATTCTGGCTGGAAACCTTTTTGGGTGGCAGAGAATCAGCCTCCCCACCTCCAGCTCCAGCTGCTTCATCCCTCCTCACCTTACGCCTCAAATGGGACCAGAACTCCGTTGCTAAGCAAGGCAGTTGGTAAATGACTCAGACCTGATCTGATGACCTCTGTGTCACGGTTGTTAAGTGAATCTCCAGTTCAGGGATGAGAAACCTTTTAGAGACCGAGGGCCCAACCTGCAACCCAAGCCCCCCCCCCCTTCATCACAAAGGGCCAACGGGGCAATTTCACCTGAGTGAGGAGGTTTTGCTCTCTAAAAGAAGGATAAAGAAGGGGGAGTTCAGCTCATTGTTCTAAGAAAACCGTGATAAATGCACTTTTATGCCCCTTCATTTTTTTCCTGCTTTTGAAATATTACATTTAGCAACAAAAAAAGAATTTTTTTTGTAATATCATTTCTCTTTCCCTCCCTCTCTCTCTTCTCCTCCCTTTCTTTCTCT
>NW_028113175.1:0-1000 GCF_964273705.1 Natrix helvetica | reverse complement strand
TTCTCACTTGTACTTAATAAAGAGCTGTTGTTACCGTTAGCCTGTGTGTGCCTATCCATTACCCAATCTAACACAATCCTTGCAGTATTTGGGGGGAACTGGGTGCATACAGTTTTGGGCAATTAATGACCCTATGTCAGTACAGTATTTCTCAACAGTAGATGCTTTAAGCTGTTGGACTTCAACTCCCACAGTTCCTCAATCAGACATACTTCCTGCTGTTCTGTATGCTAGAATAAAGAAGCTGGGCTTAATTTACCAACAAACCACAGGAAGAAGAAATGGTCAAATTGGTTGTACTTTAAACATGCTGGCTGGGGAATTTTGGGGACTGAAGTCCACACAGTTTAAAACTCCCAAGGTTGAGAAACACTCTCTTATATTGAAGACGATCGTCAACAGGTGTTCCAATACTGATGAAATATGTAGCAGGCTTACATTCTGTTAACTGTTCATTTGACCTAAAGCCAGTATAAGGTAGCATTAAGGCAATGTTTCTCAGTCTTAGTTCCTTTAAGATGGGCACTCTTCAACTCCCAGATTTCCTAATCCATACATCTCCAAGTAGCTGAGAAACACTGGGTTAAGGTGATGGACTTGGGCCTCCCCAAAGCTGTATGATGACTTTGACTCAAAGTCTTTGAGTCAGCCTGTCTGTCTGTCTGTCTGTCTGTCTGTCTGTCTCTCTCTCTCTCTCTCACGCACACGCACACACACACACACTCTCTGTCTCTCCCCTCCTTCCCTCCCCCCTCCCTTGCAGGCTAGCTTTTGTGGAAATAAAAGTAGTGGAGATAGGATACCAATGGAGTACTTTAGTGTTTTCCGCTAGGGCAGAATAGAGACGCCAGGCTTACACGCCAGTAAACCACAGGAAGAAGAAATGGACACACTGGCTGTTCTGCATGGCGCATAACACACTTCAAAGAGCTGTACACACATTCTGTCTGCCCCAGGCCTTAAGCTTCTAGTTTGCAGCAGTGTGCAAGTTTTATTGACT
>NW_028113176.1:0-1000 GCF_964273705.1 Natrix helvetica | reverse complement strand
CCTAACCCTTTAGAAAAAAAATCCAGAGGTGTTCAAACTTGACAGCTTTAAGACTTGTGGACTTCAACTCCCAGAATTCCTCCTCTCGCTCTTCATCTTGATGATGTGCGGATGGGCTGGGGAAGGGATCTGGAACCGGTTCTAAACAGCACTGTAGAATTGTGGAACCTCTTCTATAGAAGAGGTTAGAACTGGCAGGAACCCACCCCTGATTTGATCTTTCTCTTCTCCTTCTGAATCAGATGCTGACAGATAACATTTATCTTCTCTGCTCTCTAAAAAGTTGGTGTCCTTCGGTTTTAGAGGCACAAGTAGCAATTTCAAACATCTTAAATTCCCATCTTGAACCAAACGGCTTTCTTTAGATAGAGCACCTGTTATTGATCAGTGTTTTATTTTGCCATTATGTAAAGTTTATATGCCAGTTTGCCGTGTCCTGGGCTTAAAAATCGATAGCAGAAAATGACCTTGCTTGGAAAACGTCTGGTGGGTTGCAGTAACTATAGCATGCAATGGGCAAAAGATAAAACTCAAACCAGAAAAAGAAAATTTAAAAAGCGTGGAGGATAAATTCAGCCATCTTTCACCAACCTGGTGCGTCCAAAGTAAAAAGAAGCAAGAGGGGTGACATGGGGACGCGGTGGCTCAGTGGCTAAGACTCTGAGCTTGTCGATCATAAAGGTCGGCAGTTTGGCGGTTTGAATCCCTAGCGCCGCGTAATGGAGTGAGCTCCCGTGACTTGTCCCAGCTTCTGCCAACCTAGCAGTTCGAAAACACGTAAAAAAATGTGGAAAAATAGGAACCACCCTTTGGTGGAAAGGGAAGAGCGTTCCGTGCGCCTTCGGGCTTTGAATCATGCTGGCCACATGACCACGGAGACGTCTTCGGACAGCGCTGGCTCTTGGGCTTTGAACCGGAGATGAGCACCATCACCCCCTAGAGTCAGGAACGACTAGCACAGATGTGCGAGGGGAACCTTTACCTTTAGGGGTGACATGAT
>NW_028113177.1:0-1000 GCF_964273705.1 Natrix helvetica | reverse complement strand
GGGGGCCGGGGCCGGGGTCGGGGTCGGGGTCGGGGTCGGGGTCAGGGTCGTTAGGGTTAGGGTTAGGGTTAGGGTTAGGGTTAGGGTTAGGGTTAGGGTTAGGGTTAGGGTTAGGGTTAGGGTTAGGGTTAGGGTTAGGGGTCGGGGTCGGGGTCGGGGTCGGGGTCGGGGTCGGGGTCGGGGTCGGGGTCGGGGTCGGGGTCGGGGTCAAGGGTCGGGGTCAAGGGTCGGGGTCAAGGGTCGGGGTCGGGGTCGGGGTCGGGTTAGGGTTAGGGTTAGGGTTAGGGTTAGGGTTAGGGTTAGGGGTAGGGGTAGGGGTAGGGGTAGGTGTAGGGGTAGGGGTAGGGGTAGGGGTAGGGTTAGGGTTAGGGTTAGGGTTATAGTTAGGGTTGGGTTAGGGTTAGGGTTAGGGTTAGGGTTAAGGTTAGGGTTGGGTTGGGTTGGGATAGGGGTAAGGGTAAGGGTAAGGGTAGGGGTAGGGGTAGGGTTAGGGTTGGTTTGGGTTGGGTTGGGGTTGGAGTAGGGGTGAGGGTTGGGGTTAGGGTTAGGGTTAGGGTTAGGGTTAGGGGTCGGGTCGGGTCGGGGTCGGGTCGGGTCGGGGTCGGGGTCGGGGTCGGGGTCGGGGGGGGTCGGGGTCGGGGTCGGGGTCGGGGTCGGGGTCAAGGGTCGGGGTCAAGGGTCGGGGTCAAGGGTCGGGGTCAAGGGTCGGGGTCGGGGTCGGGGTCGGGTCGGGTCGGGTCGGGGTCGGGGTCGGGGTCGGGGTCGGGGTCGGGGTCGGGGGTCGGGGTCGGGGTCGGGGTCGGGGTCGGGTCGGGGTCGGGGTCGGGGTCGGGGTCGGGGTCGGGTTAGGGTTAGGGTTAGGGTTAGGGTTAGGGTTAGGGTTAGGGTTAGGGTTAGGGTTAGGGTTAGGGTTAGGGTTAGGGTTAGGGTTAGGGTTAGGGTTAGGGTTAGGGTTAGGGTTAGGGTTAGGGTTAGGGTTAGGGTTAGGGTTAGGGTTAGG
>NW_028113178.1:0-1000 GCF_964273705.1 Natrix helvetica | reverse complement strand
TATATTCTTCCACTAGATTTTCTCCCCCTTTAGAGCCTCTGTTCTTCATCCATTATTTAGGAATCTCTGACTGTAATAGCAATGTTCGCCTTGTATACCTTGTGTGGGGTTTAAAATATAGATAAAGCAGAAGGTCAGACTTGAAACACAGATCCTGACAGTTGCTTTCGACTTTGTCTGTAAGCTACAAAATATGGAGATATCGGTGGCCACCAACTGCATGCCAAATGCTTCGCACCATCACTGCATGCCTTCTGTCTCTACACCATGCCATTGCAGTCTCCAGGTTTCCTGCAGTGGATCGGCCCATCTTTCCTTAATTTCTCTTTTTTGAAAAATTGGGGGGTGGGGGGGGGGAGATCCTATGGCTTTTGGATCTCAAGAAGTAGTTCTGAGTTGTGGTTTCCAAGGTTGGGACGGTGGAGAGGTAGAAAGCCCAGCCATGTCTTCTCCAAATGAAGCCGTCTGTCAGGCCTGCAGAGGTTCCTTTAAGAATCTTTGGCCTGCCATACTTTCTTATAATTTCCTATGTGTTTTATTAGTGTAGCAGTTGGGAGAGGGGAATAGAAAGGAGTAGGATTTTGGGAATGTATTGTTGTGATTCTTCCTACAAGCTCAGCGTCATCTTTTGTCTCCGCACCTCGACACCTGACCGGACGCAGAGGGGTGTAGATGCCAGTGTGGAAGATGATGATTGGAACATGTGATGAGTTGTGGGGTGTGGGGATAGACCATGAACTTTCAACTGGGTGAACCCACAGGATGTACATTAGGGTTGAAATTTCATAGCATAATGCCAACATGTCTGTCTTATAAAATTGGAGCTTTAAGGATAACTTGCCTTGGACAATGATTTAATTCTGCATGATATTTGGAACGCTGACACCGTCTTGAGTTGAATGGTGCTTAAATTCAGAGCAGGGTGTATAACAGTGTACCAAAAGCAGGTAGTCAAAAAACTAAGGTTTTATTTCCCTTTTTCCTTGCGTGTCTCATGATG
>NW_028113179.1:0-1000 GCF_964273705.1 Natrix helvetica | reverse complement strand
CTCTGTATACAGAGAGGTGGCATAGTCTCCTTACAGCATGTTGCATGTATCATAAGGAACAAAAGGTTAAACTTCCAAAGAACTGTCGTTGCTATGCAGTAACTGGAACTGTAGACATCGAAGCATTCATTGCAAAGAGATAAGTGTTATCTTCTGTCGTTCTTAAGTCCCAAGCTATTGATAAAAGTTAGCTACAGAAAATGTTGGAAGAATTGACAACCCCAGAATAGGTTTAGCAGAAACACATATTCCAAATTAGAGTTATCCAACAAACTAGCCTCCCGTCCCCCTTAATGGCAGGTAGGTAACTTACATTGATCATGACTATAGGAGTAAAATAAATACACCAAAATTAAAAAATAAAAACACAAAGCCCCCAGTGTTCACACTGAGACCCCTCATTCAGCAAACAGTTCTTCTCTAGATGCTGTCTGGAACCTACTATCTGAGCTGCTGGATTAACTGGCTGTATTAGTGAGAGTCCCTATGGTTTTTATTGCTCAGGGACTTTAATCTGCAACCTGGTGACTGAGTCCAGGGCAGTTTAGGAGTTCACAGCCATGGCAACCATGGACCTATCCAAGTCATTGATGGCATGCAGCCACATATTTTTTTCTGATTTTTTTTTCCCTTGGGGAAGTTGTGATGTTACATGGTAGTGGAATATGTTTACATCAGTCCACAGACAGATCGCTCTCTAATTGCCTTCCAGGGTCCTGGGGTCCCCTGCTCAATGGGAAATAAGATTTATTTGATTGGTTTGCCCCAGGTGATTGCAGAATCCTGCTGGTTTCAGAAACAGCTCAGGATTTTTTTCCTGAGGATCTAATGAGCAGTGAATTGAGGCTTAATATCTTAGTCAGGGGTGTCCAAACTTGGGAACTTTAAGACTTGTGGACTTCAACTCCCAGAATTCCCCAGCCAGCATGGCTGGCTGGGAATTCTAGGAGTTGAAGTCCACAAGTCTTAAAGTTCCCAAGTTTGGACACCCTGCCTTAGT
>NW_028113180.1:0-1000 GCF_964273705.1 Natrix helvetica | reverse complement strand
ATGCCGGGAGCAGCCTTAACTTCTAACAACATCTCAAGAAGGAAGGAAGGAAGACTTTTGCAAGTATTTTAAGTTTTAACTGGGGGAAAAAATCTTTTTAAAAAAAGAACGCTACTGCTGAGTTTGAGAGGCGTGGGCTTAGAACAAAGGATTCAAAATGGCGTTGATTTATAGCTGAAAACCTACAGAAAACGAAAGCTAATTGCTTGCTGATAGCCAGGGCAGTAAAGGCGGAATGGCTGAAACAACTATTAACAATTTCTAAGCCAGTTTACATAACCTGACCTACTTAAATGACAACGTTTTAACTCTGAGCAACTTAGAAGGAAACATTTGCAAGTATTAATTTACAGCTGAATACCTAAGGAAAACGAAAGTTAATTGAATGGTGACAGCTAGAGGTGGCTGAAAGAATTATTAACAACTTTAAAGTTAGTTTATACAATTTGATCTATTTGGAGGAGTATTTTGTGAGAAAGTGGTGTTTTTTGTTAAACATGGCAACGGAACAAAAGGTGGCTTCCCTAGGTGCTACAATAAACTTCCAGGATTTGAAGGACTTTATAAGGGAAGAAAATGCTTTTTTAGGCAAAGAAATTAATGAGGTTAAAGAAATGGTTCAGGATACCATTAAAAAACATGATCAGCTTGATAAAAATCTACACGCTATAGCCGCAGGTCTGTCAGAAGTTGCTTCTTAAGGTGGACCAGTAAAGTTGAACAATCCTTCTGGGTGCTTTGGATTTGGAAACTAAAACGAAGGAAACGGATTTGAAATTTGTTGAAATGGAGGGGAATATGCAAAGGATGGATAAGGAGATTATTATGATGCAATTCAGATCTATGGAGTACGCTGTTAGACTGAGGGGTATCAGAGAAAACCCTAGAGAGGATTTAAGAAAAGTTTGTGCTGATGCTTTGGCCACGTTATTAAAAATCGAGGATTCTTCTGAGATTTCTGCTAGGATTGATAAACTTACAGAGTAAATTCACGTTATAG
>NW_028113181.1:0-1000 GCF_964273705.1 Natrix helvetica | reverse complement strand
TTTAACTGAGAAAGTGGAGCTCAGCCAAGGTTTCAGCCATGTCTCTTTTTCTTCCTTCCCTCTGAGAAGTGCATTTCTCCAGAAGAAACTGGTCAAGGATTGGCTGAAGTCCAAGTCGGTTGAAGTCACTTTGGACTTATGACCGTGATCAACTTCTTCCTGCAGAGGAGTCTGTAGTGAGAGGTGATATTTTTCTCTCAAAGGCCCATCTTGATAGTCATAGAGACCTTCTTCCTGGCAAAAGCAGTCCCACTGAAGATCAAACTACTAGATCATAATCTGGAGTAAATGTCCAGTACATAGTGACAACGGTGTCCCAATCTGTCCCTTCTCCCCATTTGGATTTTTCACCATAGGAAACCAGGCCTTGGGTCAACACCTGCACTGCAAGCTGAGAATCCCCAACACCTTTGAAGGACTTTCCTAAGATGGATATAAAGTGATGCCTTTCCTGGGGTGCTAACAAATGAGAATGTTTTTCTCAGATTCAGAGAACAAAGTTGTCTTACTTTGTGTGTTTTCTTTCCACAGGCTGTCCAAATATTGATTGGGCTGATCCACATTGGCTTCGGGGCTGTCTCCCTTTGTCTCTTTCCTCCTTACTATCTTCCCTTGTCTGGATTTGGAGGTTATCCCTTTTGGGGAGGGATATTTGTAAGTATATGCAGTTTAGCTTTGCACATTGGTATTGAGGATTAAGGCATACATATAAAAGTCCTGTTTGCATGGGAGTCTTCCTGGCTTCTCATGGGTGCCAGATTTTCTTCCATTGATATTTCAAGTGGACTAAAATATTTTTCTGATTCTTTTTCCATAGTTCATTTCTTCTGGATCAGTATGTGTAGCAGCTGCGAACCGTCCAAATCGTGTTTTGGTGAGAAAGCTGTATAGCATTTGAATTTCTTTTATGCTGTTTCTTCATAATCACTCAGCACTCTATTAAAAATGAGGGAAACATGGAAGAGTCAATTACCATGATGTGGGTGCTTGTTCTACCAAA
>NW_028113182.1:0-1000 GCF_964273705.1 Natrix helvetica | reverse complement strand
TTATGTCTATCTGAGTAGAAAGAAAAATCCATCTCATTTAGATGTTGTGTCCTCCAAACATCTTTTAATTTCAAATCGTCTTGTAAATCAAAAAAAGCCTTTGGTAATTTGGTAGTGAATTTAGTCTTTGTACTCTTATCTATCTTTGGAGAAATCACTCCATTCCAGTCTCCCATTATTAGAATACTCTTAAAGTTCCAGTCTAAAATTTTTAAATGGAGCATCTTATAAAAACTTTCTTGGCGTTGGTTAGGAGCATATATTCCTAGCAGCAAAATGGGACCAAAGTCTGTATCAAATTGAATTGCTATATATCTACCAGCGTCATCCGCCTCTATAACTTTAGTTGAAAATCTTTTATTTATATATATCACCACGCCATTTTTCTTTACCAAATCAGAGGCAGTATAAAATGTTCCCAGTTTTGAATTCACTAAATACTTCTGGTCTTGCAGCCTAATATGAGTCTCTTGAAGGCAAACAACATCATTATTAAATTGCTTCAAATAATAAAATATTTTTTTCCTTTTTTGTGGGGAGTTCATTCCATTCACGTTCCAAGATAATAGCTTAAGCATCTTTAGATCTGGTCTGGAGCGTTGAAAGCATTTGCTGAAGATCTCTCTCCACAAGACTAATCTTCGGCCCTGCTCCTCCCATGGCTCCTGTTTGCTTCTTAGCTTCTTTCTTAGCACATTGTGTTTGGGGGTCGACGCGCTTGTGAGATTCTAGCATTTGTCTAGTCGTGGATCTAGTAATACGTTGTTCGACAGGTTTAAGTATCGGCATTTCAATGAGAGACTTAGAAGGTCCTTCTTCCAAGAAGGAACTCAACAGAGATCCAGAGGGGTCCACTCCACCTACAGCACCCTGCCCCTCCTTCTCTTTTTGTGTCTGCATTCTTTGTTCTTCTGTCTCTTTCTCAAACATCCTCTGCTCTAAGACATCCAAATCTACTGGTGTTGGTGTAGATGTACGTGGGGGGGTTACATTTTTCTTA
>NW_028113183.1:0-1000 GCF_964273705.1 Natrix helvetica | reverse complement strand
CAAAATAACTTTTTTTTTTAAAAAAAGAGTTTTTACAAAACAGAAATTCCCTAAAATACTTTGATCCTTTTAAAGGGAAGTATTAATTCTTATATCATTTCCAATCTTGAGGGCACCATTATTATATCATAATATTACACTGAATTATGTAAAAATGATTTCAATGTGATTGCACTCAGAGGGACTTTCTATATTTTCTCAAAGTTCACTGCAGTGATTTTGTGAGCTGCAAATCTTCTCTGAAGGATAATGGTTCCAACAGACACCAAGAATCCTAGTGAATCGGAGGAGGCAACTGAATGAATTTTCTCAATGTCTTCCCTCGCTTAAAAAGAAAGAAAGACATTAATGAGATATCAGTCTTTACGGGACAATACACTGTTGAGCCTCTTGGTTTTCTAAATTCCTAAAAAACTACACAAATAACTAGTGAAAAAGTTAAAACTATAAAAATATAGATCTTGCAGATTTCCCTCTATATGGCTACATAAATTATATCTGGAATGTGACTTGCCATTTAAAATCTTAAATTCTCTTCTGTTTCAGATTTTTGTTCTACCTTCAAAACTCACAAATATTATGGCATGCTGGCTGGAATGATGCATTGTAGAGTTTGATTGCTCTCAAATAACACATAGTAAATAAACTAGCCCCAAAAGCTAATCAGTCAATTTATCTGTTTTTGCATTATCTTGTCTAGGAAACAGAAAAAGTGAATGGCATGGGGTAAAAAAACATTTGTGGGAAAATGTTGATAGATTTGCACTGAATCATCTTACAAGGAAAACACTTGTAAAAGAATACAGGTTCAGCAATTAATCCTGAAGAAATCTACCAGAACAAAGTTCCCTTAATTTTAATTTTAACTGAAAAATATAAGAATGAATATTCCTGAAAAGTTTTACAGGAAAATGGTCTTTTAAGGAAAAATGTATATTTACTCATTCATTATGCAATTCCTTAACTCTTACAAAGAAAAAAGGAAAACAATAGGTATAAC
>NW_028113184.1:0-1000 GCF_964273705.1 Natrix helvetica | reverse complement strand
GGGGTTGAGATTACTAGCAAACCATCATTGCCAGTCTGTTCTTCTTCTTCTCTATCCCTTTCCCCATCCCTCCGCCTTCACACCCAGTTGTGGAATTGTCCTTGGGCAACTTTGGAAGAAATGCATCTGGTATTACTGTGCTATTGTCAGGCTCAAGGGTCCTTCTAAAGTCCCAGGCCTGTAATTGCAGACAGTCCATCTCAATCTGGACAGTTCTTAAATCTGCCCAAATCAGCCTAACTTTGAGATGCTAAACTTGGTGCATGCCCCTATCGCAAATCACGAGCTCTGTAATTGTGGGGCTTCTTTGCACTACAAAAGGGCTGTCAGACCTGAGGGCCAGATGTGTCACGCACTGGTCATGCCCATGCCCGGTTTAGCAAAGAGGAAAACAGTTGCGATACATTACATGACGATGATGTGAGTTTGAAGCCCCTTCTCTACAAAGATGGGAGCCACCACAACATAGCAAATCTGTACACAATGCTTTATTGAGATGCTCACCTTTCCCAACAACAGGCTGTTGCTGTGGATAAAGCAAAAGTCTCACAGTCTCTCCAGTGGCAAAGCAACCAGGGCCTTTCCCCAAACATTCTGGCATTTGTGGGGATGAGGCGCTGTTTGGGTGTGGTGGTTCCTCCAGCTGCCAGGCTGTGTCGTTAACCAGGTGTGCTTAGGAGCATCCAGCTGAACTCCCAGGCCAAGTTTAGGCAAGGCTCCCACCAGGACATGCTGCTTACCATGGCATGTCATCCAGTGGTGGGTTCCGGATCACGTCGCAACTAGTATGCTGCAGACGGGACAGGGGCATTCTAGTCAGACATGTGCACTGTGCATGCATGTGCACGCCATCGTCCCTGCGACACCCAGCTGCTCGGCGGAGGTTGCACAGTTGCCGCACGCTGTGCACGGGTGCGCATTTAGCCAGTCATGTTATAAACAGTTATGGAAGGCGCACGGGCGGATGGGTGGGCCAAACGAGCCACCGCACTGATACGGT
>NW_028113185.1:0-1000 GCF_964273705.1 Natrix helvetica | reverse complement strand
GAACTCTGTTCCAACTGCCAGTTGCCTTATATTAACACGCTCTGATGCTAAGGAGTTAGACATTCTACTCCCCCTCCCCACCTGTTACGAACTCTGTTCCAACTGCCAGTTGACTCACATTCCGTTACCTCAGTTGAAACTGGCAGACGTTCCACTCCTTCACTCAGGGGCGGTCTGGGTTCCTTACAGTACTGAACATCGGTACCTCACCAAAATGACTACGCCTTCCCAAGGACCACCACTGGTAGGACACGGGAGAAAGGACGAGGGATAATTTAACCTACCTCTTCTCCAAGGACTTCAGATTTGCCCGTCTGCTTTAGGAAAGGAAGCAAACAGTAGCTAAGAAGATCCTTTGATTCTTGAGCATTGCTCAAGAAACACTAAAAGGAAAACCAGAGAAACACCTCACGCACCTTTGCGCTTGTGTTTAAAAAGCTCGTAAAACCCGCTTCTTTCCACTCAAACCGTCCTCAGATCAGATTCACACAATACCCAGGTGGAGAGTGCACCCTTGGGGTACAACGCAGCCATTCTCTTCCTATGGAACGGAGGTGAGTGGGAGGATTTGGGGGGCAGCCATCATGAGGTTTAATTTGGGAAAGACTGTCCTGTCAATAGAGAAATCCGATTGATCAAAAATGCCAGAAAAACACAGGGAATACATATTTAATTTTACATGGGTTAGCAGCAGCTAGAATTGTATCTGCACAACAATGGAAAAGTGAATATTAAACAACATTAAATATTGCAGAGATGGATAGATTAACACTTAAAATTAAGGAGAAGGAAGAAACTGAATACTTCCTAACATGGGACTTGTTCTATCAATGGCTAACTAGCAGAAACAAATGTTTGGAAGCCGAAGAGAATTATTAACGACCTAAGGAAGGTTTATGGAAATGGATAAACAAATATGATCACGTGATCAATATTAATGTTATGCATATTGGGATGACGGCGAGGCCTATTTCTCAAAATTAATTGTACTCAGGCCACA
>NW_028113186.1:0-1000 GCF_964273705.1 Natrix helvetica | reverse complement strand
AAAAAACCCATTGGTGGAGCCCCAGGAAGCGAGGAGGGAGAAAAAGAGACGGAGGCCAAGGAGCTTCTCCCCCCCCCGCAAAAATCTTATCAGGGAGCCGGCGGGCAGTAGCAAATTAGCTGATCACGCGGCGTGATCGGCTAATTTGCTACTGCCTGCCCGGCTCCCTGGTTAGATTTTTGCTGGGAGGAGGCGGGGGGGAAGCTCCTTAGCCTCCGTTTCTTTTTCTGCCTCCTCGCTTCTCGTCCCCGCCCGACTTCAGGATCCTCCACGCGGCGTGATCGGCTAATTTGCTACTGCCCGCCCGGCTCCCCGGTTAGATTTTTGCTGGGAGAAGGCGGGGGGGGAAGCTCCTTAGCCCCCGTTTCTTTTTCTGCCTCCTCGCTTCTTGTCCCCGCCCGACTTCAGGATCCTCCCTAATCATTGTGGGTCGAAAAGAAAAAAGGGAAAGAGGCGCTTGTTTTGAAGTGCCCGAGAGGAGGGAGGGGAGCGGGCGCCCGGCACACAGAAGAGCCACATTAAAGTGAGTAAAGAGCCGCATGTGGCTCGCGAGCTGCGGCTTGCCGACCACTGCCTTATACCATAAAAATGCATGCCAATCTAACAGCAAGTCGTGACCCTCCAAGTTCAAGAGCCTAATGTTTCTTAACATTATCCATTCCTTGATCCACATCAGACTAGTTGCCTGATAGTATAGCTCCCAATCAGGTAAGCCCAGCCCTCCTCTTGATTTAGCATCTTGCAGCGCTTTACGTTTTATTTTTGCTTTTTTCCCCTGCCATATAAATTTCAACACCATTTTATTTAGATCTTCAAAGCAGTCTTTCCCCAACCTAATTGGAATTGTCTGGAATAAGTATAGGATTCTAGGTAAGATGTTCATTTTAATTGTTGAGATTCTCCCAATCATTGATAGTTGAAGATTTTCTCATTTCACCAAATCCATTGCAATTTGTTGCTTCAATCTAAAATAGTCATCTTCTTTCAGGGTACTACATCT
>NW_028113187.1:0-1000 GCF_964273705.1 Natrix helvetica | reverse complement strand
TTAGTCCCATTTTAACAGATGCAAATAAATGAGTGAGATGGGCAAATTTTCATTTTTCATTTAGTTGCATAATAATTCTGCACACTAACAGTGGCCCAATAATTGTGCACACATAGCTATTCTCCTAAGAGAGCAAAACCTTCATTTTTACTTTCTTAAATATTCAGGTTTGAGGTTCATTAACATTTGGTGGGATTGACCAAGAGAACTGTAATTGTTCAATAATACAATTAATCCTCCAAAATACAACTTAGCTAAGTAATTGTAAACGAAGTGTATATTGCATTGCAAAGAAGTCTCTATATTAGAAAGCCTAGCTTGCATAGAATATAATGGACACGTTTTGAATAAAGCGAGGCTTTGTGGCATATAGGCCAAATCTGGAAACCTGATTATTCTGTCCTTATCATTAACCTAACCTACTCTTTTTAAAAAAATAAGGCAAATGCTACAATAAATCTAAATGAAGGTAACTTCGTATTATGGAGTACAGCTGATAAATAATTGCATGGTGAGAGGTTTTGAATGTGAGACAGACTATTTTTGATAGTATCAGAAGTGGATCTGTGGGAAAATGGACTCGAAAATGAAGGAAAGAAATGAAAGAGTGAAACTTGAGTGCAGGTAGTCCTTACGACCACAATGGGGCCCAATATTTCTGTTGCTAAGGGAGACATTTGTTAAGTGAATTTTGTCCCGTTTTATGCTCTTTCTTGTCACAGTTGTTAAGTGAATCCCTTCAGTTGTTAAGTTAGTAACACAGTTTTTAAGGGAATGGGGCTTCCCCACTGACTTTGCACAAGGGACTCACATCATCTTAGGACACAGCAACAGTCAGAAATATGAACCATCCTGGGGATGCTCCAAAGGTGTGAAAAGCTATCATAAGTCACTTTTTTTCAGTGCCGTTGTAACATTGAACGGTCACTAAACGAACTGTTGTAAGTCAAGGACCACCGATAATTGTGACTAGAAATTATCTGTGAACTAGTGTTAGAAA
>NW_028113188.1:0-1000 GCF_964273705.1 Natrix helvetica | reverse complement strand
AGCAAAACTGCCTGCAAAATAGCTATTTTCTGTGGCTCTCTAAAGGTTCCCCTCGCACATCTGTGCTCGTCGTTCCCGACTCTAGGGGGCGGTGCTCATCTCCGTTTCAAAGCCCAAGAGCCAGCGCTGTCCGTGGTCATGTGGCCGGCATGACTCAACGCAGTAGGCGCACGTAACTCTGTAAACGTGTACAGCACGGGCTGTACAGCACTGTAAAGCGGTATATAAGTCTTTTTTTAAAAAAAATAATTTTATTGGTTTTTAAATATTTATGGGGAAAGGTACAAAGGTACACAGAAAAATTTGGCAGCTCCCATGCTAGCGGTAGAAATCCCTCCAAATCTCACAATTTTTGCAATGTGAAAAACTACGTATAAAAGATAAGCAAAAACAGAATTTTGTTCTACATTATATAAGCGGTATATAAGTCTTAAGGGCTATTGGGCTATTGACAGTAACTTCTCGTCCTTCTAGGTTCCTGAGCTGGAATTAACTGCGCTGCAGACCCTACAGGATTTCCCAGAGACCGTGGCTCACGGCACATTTCTGCGCCACTGGCCAGCCATTCGTCAGCATGGCCTGTCCCGGATGGGAAGAACACACATCCATTTAGCCCCCGGATTGCCAGGGGAGGGGGCCGTCCTAAGTGGTGAGAGGAGGAGGAGGGAGGGGAGGTTGTGTTCGGTGGCATCGGAACCCTTGTCTATTGGGAGTTTCAAACAGCCTCTCATTCACACTCGGTTTTAATCGCAGTTAGCGTCCTTCAGGACAGAGACCAGCCTGGATTTTTCATAAAGATGCTCGGTACGAGCGAAAGACTGTGCAGTGGTTAGAATGCAGTGTTGCAGGCTAACTCTGCCCGCAGCCAGGAGTTTGATCTGATGGGCTTAAGGTTGACTCAGTCTTCTGTTCTTCCAAGGTCGGTAAAATGAGGGACCCAGATTGTTGGGAGCAATTTTAGAGAGTACTGTAAAAGCACTGTAAAGCGGTATATAAGTCT
>NW_028113189.1:0-1000 GCF_964273705.1 Natrix helvetica | reverse complement strand
ATGGAGTTCATGCCACAATTTCTCTAAATTCCTATAATGAAGTTTAGTACTTCAAAGCAATGCCTGATGTTCTCCATGAAAATGAGTATACGCTCAAGATCATATTGCGGAAGCCTGTTGGCATTCTTCACCTTTAGCTTAACTTGGAAGTTGCACATGAGCAATTTGAAATGTGTTCTTCAGTCAGCGCCTGGTTATCTTTTTGCTGTTACAACTAAACTCCCCCTTCCCCGAACATAATATATAGTCAGTTTGATTTTTGTGTACTCCATGTGGTGATTCCCTATATAGTCATCACATTAGTTTTTGAAGATTGTTAAAATGGGGAAGACATTTAATTGGCAGAAATTAATAATTCATTCTCCTGCTTCAGTTGGTTTCCATAAAATCTAACTACATTTTTCTCCTTAATATTTCCAACTTTCACCTTTCAGTCTCCAACCTCAAGCAGCACATTCCTTTGTTTCAAGTTGCATCTGATAATTTCTAAATGTGATATATGAATAAATACATTATAAAATGCAACCACCTCCTCTTCTGCATCAGTAGTTGGAGCATAAACCTGGATATTTTTTATTATTAAAAGGTTTTTTATAATAGATTTTATTATCAAAATCTAATTGACATTATCTACTTTCGTAGTATGTTCAGTGCCATCTAACCTGGAAGGCCCTTCATCTGGACTGTATCATCAGTCATGTTATACTTTCTATCCAGCAGCTTTCTTGGTAAAATACAGGAGTGGTTTACTGTTGCCTTCTCCCATGTAAAATGAAATGATGCCTTTGTCAGTTACTAAAGTGACTGTCCACCTCAGGCATCTTCTTGTATCATGGATACATACCTGGTTGTTTCAGCTGTTATCAGCTGGGATGGCCTTCTAGCCTTAGGTGACCCTACTCTGATTATAAATTCTTGGCATACACTCCCAGTCTTCTTTGCCACTCCTCCCACACCATGATGAAGCAGCAAGCAGGACTGGGGGAGGCGAAGCAGATCT
>NW_028113190.1:0-1000 GCF_964273705.1 Natrix helvetica | reverse complement strand
CTCCAGAGCCACAGATTGCTGACCCCTAGTATAGGCAGCATTTAAAGGTTGTAACTAAAAACATTGTCCAGCTCTTCTCTCAAATCAGGAAATGGGCCAAAGCATTGCAAGCAATGTTGCTTTAGCATGTTTTTTTTCTCCCTTCTGCCAAGATATGCATAAACTACTTGAAAAATCCCCTGGAGCTGTTGGCTCGTGACCTAAATAAACCTTCGAATGAAATATTGACAGGGTTCCAAAACAAAAGGGGAAAAAAAATAGAACCAGGTACTTCTTTCAAGAGACAATAATTCAGTTTAGAATGTTTTCCATCAGGTGTTGTTCCAAAGCCACTTTATATGTCCAATGGTATTTTATTTTCTTTTATTTTGCTTTTGATCATCTTTGAAAGTAATCGTGGGACACAGACGACTAAAAATTAATCTGGAACTGATTTATTAAAACTGTTTGGTAAAACTTTGTCGTATTACTTGGTACAGTTTGGGGCACAAGTAGTCCTCAACTTATGACCACAATTGAGCCCAAAATTTATCTTGCTAAGTGAGACATTTATTAAGTGAGTTTTGCCCCGTTTTACCATCTCTCTGAAAATAAAATAAAATAAACCTGAATCACCATGAATCGTCATAAGTCTGAACCAGTTGCCAAGCGCCCGAATTTTGATCACCTAATCCAAGGGGATGCTGCAACTGTCATAAGACTAAAAAACATAAGTCACTTCCCCCCCCCCAGGGCCGTCATAACTTTGCACGGTCACTAAATGAACTGTTGTAAGTCAAGGACTACCTGTATCTCCAGGTAAAATTTTAAAAAAAGTCAAGAAGCAGCCGTGATGGTTTGACTGAAGCCCTGCCTGTTTTGTTTTAAATTTGTGTCACATGTGCAACACACCTAAAAATGGCTAGAGATTTTATCACGTTGTGACAGCCATTTTTCCTTGATGCGCATAAGCAATAATTAAAAAACATTTCAATCCTCGGTCCGTAAAGACAGAGGTGTT
>NW_028113191.1:0-1000 GCF_964273705.1 Natrix helvetica | reverse complement strand
CTCCTTTTATGGAATCTCCTGCTGTGGTACTGTACTTTAAAAAAAAGGTTTTCATTTATATTTTGGCTGTACAAAATATCTAATGTAAAAATTTATTTCGGAGACTTCCGGTTTTTCCTTGAGCGTCGATGGCAAGCTTTCTCTGAGCTTGTCAGATCATTAGGCTGTAGAGGTCTTTTTTTTTAAGATCTTTAACGCCTTGGACGCTCGTAAATTCTTGGAATTTACGAGGGAGAGATTCAGCTGTCGGGTTGAGCCACTTGTAGCCCTCCGGAAGGATTTATAGCCTCTGGAGTGCGGCAAGGAATGCCCCCCCTCGCAGTTGTTGCATTCTCCGGTCTTTTGATGTCCTCCGCTAATGTGGAGCCAGACGCTGGGATCAGCCTCAACTTCTAACAACATCCCAGAAGGAAGAAAGACACTTGCAAGTAAGCTCTAAGTGGGGGAAAAAAATCTTTTTAAAAAAAGAACGCTACTGCTGAATTTGAGAGGCGTGGGTTAAGAACAAAGGATTCAAAATGGCGTTGATTTATAGTTGAAAACCTAAAGAAAATGAAAGCTAATTGCTTGCTGATAGCTGGGGCGGCTGAAATAGCTATTAACAACTTTTAAGTCGGTTTGCATAACCTGACCTACTTGGAAGAGTATTTTGTGAGAAAGCTGGAAAGAACTGTCCTCCTTTTTTTCTGTTAATTATGGCAACGGATCAAGGGGCAGCTGCCCCAATGAATCTCCAGGACTTGAAGGACTTTATAGGCAAGGAACTTAAAGAGATTAAACAAATGGTCCAAGACACTATAAAAAGGTCCGATCAAATTGATAAAAATATGCAAACTATCGCAACGGGATTATCAGAGGTGGTTCTTAAGGTGGACAACAAAATTGATCAATTAGCTGTGGATTTGGAATCCAAAACAAAAGAAACAGATTTGAAATTTGTGGAAATGGAAGGGAATATGCAAAGGATGGATAATGAGATTATTATGATACAATTTAGATC
>NW_028113192.1:0-1000 GCF_964273705.1 Natrix helvetica | reverse complement strand
CGCCGGGATCAGCCTTAACTTCTAACAACATCCCAGAAGGAAGAAAGACTCTTGCAAGTAAGCTTTAAGTGGGGGAAAAAATCTTTTTAAAAAGAACGCTACTGGTGAATTTGAGAGGCGTGGGTTTAGAACAAAGGATTCAAAATGGCGTTGATTTATAGTTGAAAACCTAAAGAAAATGAAAGCTAATTGCTTGCTGACAGCTGGGGCGGCTGAAATAGCTATTTACAACTTCTAAGTCAGTTTGCATAACCTGACCTACTTGGAAGAGTATTTTGTGAGAAAGCTGGAAAGAACTGTCCTCTTTTTTTTCTGTTAAATATGGCAACGGATCAAGGGGTGGCTCCCCCAGCCGCTACAATGAATCTCCAGGACTTGAAGGATTTTATAGGCAAGGAACTTAAAGAGATTAAACAAATGGTCCAAGGCACTATAAAAAGGTCCGATCAAATTGATAAAAATATGCAAACTATTGCAACGGGATTATCAGAGGTGGTTCTTAAGGTGGACAACAAAATTGAGCAATTAGCTGTGGATTTGGAATCCAAAACAAAAGAAACAGATTTGAAATTTGTGGAAATGGAAGGGAATATGCAAAGGATGGATAATGAGATTATTATGATACAATTTAGATCCATGGAGTTTGCTATCAGGCTTAGGGGCATAAGAGAGAACCCTAGAGAGGACTTAAGAAAAGTTTGTGTAGATGCTTTGGCCATGTTATTAAAAATGGAGGACCCCAGTGAGATTTCAGCTAAGATGGACAAAATTTACAGAGTAAATTCACGCATAGCATCACAAAGGCAATTACCAAGAGATGTTGTGATATATTTTACTGAGAGATATTTCAGAAATGATATTTTGCAGAAGTATCTTTACTCCGCCCTTCAAATAGATGGCCACATGATTGGAGTTTTTAAAGAGCTACCTCCAGCGATGTTAAAGTTTAGAAGGGACTTTGGATTTTTGGTAGCGGAATTGAAGAAGAGATACAGTATAG
>NW_028113193.1:0-1000 GCF_964273705.1 Natrix helvetica | reverse complement strand
CTTGAGTTTGACACCCCTGGTCTAGAAGCAAACTGGCAATCAGTGAATCTTCCAGGACCTGACAAGACTAGGGCCTTCTTCTCTTAGTACTCATCCTTTGTGCCAGCTAAAGTTGTCTACCCTCAAGTTCCTGTGTAGTCTTCAAGGGCAGTCCCACATCGAGTCATTTACAGTAATCCAGTCAAGGGGAGACTGGCGTGAGAAGGACCATTGCCAATAGCTCTGTTCCATCGGCGAATGTCCTTTGAGGTTTAGCTTTGCCCTGTTCTACATTATCTTCACTTTTCCCCTTTTCTTCTTTCCGCAGAATCGGTGGAGAACTGTCCCAGCAACTGTTACGGAAACGGGGACTGCGTTTCTGGAACCTGCCATTGTTTCCTCGGATTTTTGGGCCCCGATTGTGGACGAGGTAGAACTTAATTTCTTTTTTGTTAACTATCATTACTGACATGGAAGGATGTTCTAAATAAACTCGGGAGTGTTGTTTCAGCTCTACACAAAGTTACATCTCAAGACACTTAACCAGATAAGATACAGCTGAATCTGACATGCCCTACTAAGTTTTGTTACTTTTAATCTCAGTCTGGGTGGTTTGGTGCATTGTGTGAATTCAGCCAGTCTTATTATTTCTGTTGTGGCCTGTTGGCTGCTGGCCCCTTCAGCAGCTGAATCAGAGGAGGAGGAGGAGGAAGAGGAGGAGGAGAAAGAGGAGGAGGAAGAGGAGGAGGAGGAGGAGGCGTGGGAGTTAGAGTCAACATCAAAGCAACCAGAGAGCTCTGAAGGGGAAGACGGAATGGAGCTGGCAGAGAGAGAGGACAGAGGTGGGGCCAGGACTGCCCTCAGCCCTCAGATGGAGAATCAACAGCCCCCAGGTCTGGAGGTGGCTGATGAGGAAGAGGAAGAACAGCTGGGTCCAGTGTCTGATGCACGGATGCACAGAAGGCAGAGGGGAGGAGAGCAGTGGAAATCTGTGGGCCGGTCCTTGGGACAGAAAAGTCAC
>NW_028113194.1:0-1000 GCF_964273705.1 Natrix helvetica | reverse complement strand
AGCAGAGGATGAGATGGTTAGTGTCATTCAGGCAATGAAAAGGAACTTGGGCAAACTCCAGGAGACAGGAGGGGGACCATGCTATGGTTCATGGGGTTACAAAGGGTCGGACAAGACTTAGCGACTGAACAACAACAAACGGAGAGATGACTGGATTCAAAAAATCACCCTCTATTTACCCATTGCAACAATAAATTGCACATTTGTCTCACGCCTTTTCCTCCCTCGGCCTCTGCTTCCACTAATTTGCTAGGGATGACAGCTCTTGGAAGGCAAATGCAATCCGCTGCCTTTTAAAATGGTTTTTTTTTTTTTTTTTTGCTTTGAAAGAAATGCATTTATTGGCGGTTTTGAAAAGAAAACGTTGAAGGGGAAGGAGTGGGTGAGAAAACTGACAATTCAGCTTTGCAGTATTTTTTTTTTTATTAAAAGAGTTTTGTACAAACAAATTTTCCCCCTTTTCACCCCCCCTCCACACAATATAAATCTCATACAAATGCTATACCCCCTCAACCCCCCCGCAAAAATTCACATTCAAATATTATACCAAACACTTTACCCACTCCCCTCCCCCCATCTTAAAATAGATTACTCATAACCCCTCTCCTCCCAACAAAAACTATATAAATTACTCTTAAATTAATAATAACACATTGATCATTTTCTAAGCTAATTTAACATCTATAACTCTTAATATAAATTTCTCCTAGCCTAACAATGTTTCATTAGTCCCATCTTCTAATTTATTCATACATATATATTGATTTATAGCTGAAAACCTACAGAAAACGAAAGCTAATTACCTGCTGATAGCCGGGGCAGTAAAGGCGGAACGGCTGAAACAACCCTAACTATTAACAATCTTTAAGCCAGTTTACATAACCTGAACTACTTAAATGTCAAAGTTTTAATTTCGAGCAACTTAGAAAGAAACATTTGCAAGTATTAATTTACAGCTGAATACCTAAGGAAAACGAAAGTTAATTGAATGGTGACAGCC
>NW_028113195.1:0-1000 GCF_964273705.1 Natrix helvetica | reverse complement strand
TGGTGGAGGGGGACAAGAGAGATGGGGAGGGATGAGGAGCTGGAAAAGCCCCTCCTCCGGTGCCAATGCCCCCGCGCCGAGCACCCGGTTGGCTTCTTCAGTGCACCTGTTGCCAGCTCAGCCAATCAGTCATGTTCTTAGGCCTCTACACAGTCCATGAGACACACCTGGGATAACGCTGGTTTGCCGTATTGATGTTACGTATTTGAAAGACTTATATAACCTCTTAACTTATGTACCATAACTCAGAAAGAAAGGGGGCTCACAAAACAGCAGCAAAAGCACTGAAACCCCCCCCCACTCCCCCAAAGGAAATACTGCACTACACCTTTAATCCACCGATTCATTGTTCTCACTATCCAGAAATTTCTCTTTAGTTCTAGGTTGCGTCTCTCCATGATTCATTTCCATTTCCTTGATTTTTACATCTGCGTGGCTTCATTCTCCATGGCAATCGTTCAGATTAGGGGTTAAATTGTACCAAATGACGCCAGACGACATCTGTATATATGTCACTGGACATTTGCACCAGTTTTCCTTTCTCATTACTTGACGCAACTATTGTTTTGGTCCCCCCGTTCTGCGGGGGGGTCTGTTAAGCAGAAAGACTAAGCATAGGGGACGTTGAACAGGGAACAAAATAAATGCAGTCCATGACACCACCTGGAATAAGGCTGGTTTATGTTACGGTAGTATTGATGTTATGTATTTAAAAGGCTTATATAGCCACTTACCTTATGTACCGTAACTCAGAAGAAAAGGGGACTCACAAAACAGCAGCAAAAACACTGAAAAACGACGGAATCATTACATAAAGTCCTGCCCCCCCCCCCCCACTCCACCCCAAAGGAAATACTTTACTACGCCTTTATTGGATCCCAGCCTCACTCTACCCCAACGCTGGTGGGAAGATCTCACTCTTCAAGGTCTTCCAAAATGGTAGGAAAAAGGGGCGGCCAGATCTTTCCCCAAACCTCCACAACTTTAACCTTAGAATGTC
>NW_028113196.1:0-1000 GCF_964273705.1 Natrix helvetica | reverse complement strand
AAAATCATCTACTGACTTGTTCTGTATATTATCGTGTACATATAACTTAGCATAATAGTCCACAAATGATTTTTAATCAAATCTTGTTGATATACCGTCTTCCCTCCATACTCAATTCTATCAATAATTCTATCATTCGTGTTCCTTCTCAAAGTATAAGCCAACCACCTACCATTTTTATTAGCGTTAGCAAAGGTGTTATGTTTAGCAAATTGCAAGTTAGTTGCTGTTTGTTCGGCTATAAGCATTTGAAATTGGTCTTTCAACAATTTTAGCGCCATCTGGAGCGCCTCGTCTTTCGGGCTTGTTATAAGCAGCTGTTCTTTGCTTTTTATTTCATCTTCCAGTTCCATTCTCCTTTTCTGTCTAGTTTGTTTATGTTTGAAATTCATATGTATCAGGACCCCACGCATGTAAGCTTTACTTGCATCACAAACTGTTTCAATGGGAGTACCCTTATTCATGTTAAAACTGAAAAATTCCTTCATGTGTTTTTTAAGTTCATCAACATTTTTTTCGTATCTAAATAAATTTTCATTTACTCTCCAAGACCTTCTTGGCCTCTTCCCTAGTTCAATTTGTAACCACACCGGGCTATGGTCCGTAAGTGTCCTGGATAATATCTTGGTTTTCTTAGCTTTAGGGAGTAGATCCGGTGTTAACAAAAAGAAATCAATTCTTGAAAAGGATTTATGTCTATCTGAGTAAAAAGAAAAGTCCATCTCATTTAGATGTTGTATCCTCCAAACATCTTTTAATTTCAAGTCATCTTGTAGGTCAAAAAAGGCCTTTGGCAATTTGGTAATGAATTTGGTCGTTGTTCTCTTATCTATTCTTGGCGAAATCACTCCATTCCAGTCTCCCATAATTAAAATACTCTTAAAATTCCAATCTAAAATTTTTAAATGAAGCATCTTGTAAAAACTTTCTTGTAATTGATTAGGTGCATAAATTCCTAAAACCAAAATAGCACCAAAGTCTGTATCAAGTTCAATTGCTA
>NW_028113198.1:0-1000 GCF_964273705.1 Natrix helvetica | reverse complement strand
ATGGCGAATTTCCCTCCTGCTTCTGCCACTGATAAGCATTTCCCCTCTGGGGCTGAAGTGGCATCTTGCCTTCCTGCCTCCAAGCACTTCTCACCTGTGAGTAGGCAAACCAGGTTTAATAGCCTCCTTTTCTTTGCCCCACTGGGCTGTGACTAAAAGGGAAGAGAGTTGCAGGAGCTGTTAATTGCTTCGGCCTGTAATTCCCAAACGATGGGGGTGGAAAAAAAGGGAGATTAAAAGGGGAAGGAAAACAGCTATTATATCTCAGTCTTGGGGAGGGAAAAGCTCCTGGTAGCGCATGGCTCATTAACATCATTAGTGTTTCATTAACCTCTAGCCAGACAAATAAGCTGGAAGTAATTCAACAGTGTTGGGCGGGGCAGAGGGAGGGGAAAAAGAGGAAATTGCAAATTACTCTAGTGTAGGTGACATTCTCTTGGCTTAATCCTCTGCTGGCTTGGACTGGATGGGAACATCTTTTGCTTTGAGGGCAGCCTGAGCTTTGGGGGGTTGCCAAGCCGCTGGGTGATTAGCTCAATGGTGGGGAAAGTGGTGGAATGCCAATTCACTTTCAGCCCAACTGGATCTGGACTCTCTAGAGGGGAACATGTGATAAACCCCTTACAAAGAAAGAAGGAATGACTCCTCCAAGTTGTAGTAGTAGTAGTAGTAGTAGTAGTAGTAGTAGTAGTAGTAATAATCTTCTCCACCTCTTCCCCTCCTCCTCCTCCTCCTCCTCCTCCTCTTCCTCCATCATCATCATTTTTTCTATGCAAGGATTATTACATTTTTATGTGATTTGTGCCTTCACCTTTCACCCAAGAGCACTATCTCTTGCAGCATAACACACTTTCAAATGCAATTTGTATTTATTAGATTTGTTTGCCACCAATCATCTCACTTCAAGGTGACTCTAGATAGCTTTTAACAACTCCACTTTTCAGATTCCTTCCTTCCCTTCCTTCCTTCCTTCCTTCCTTCCTTCCTTCCTTCCTTCCTT
>NW_028113199.1:0-1000 GCF_964273705.1 Natrix helvetica | reverse complement strand
AAGAAGGAAAGGAAGACTGGAAGAAAGGAAGGAAGAGGAGGAAAGTGGAACAGAGATGAAGAAAGAAGGAAGGAGCAAAGAAGGAAAGGAAGAATGGAAGAAAGGAGGGAGGGAAGGAAGGAGAAAAGCGGAGAAGAGATGAAGAAAGGAGGAAGGAAGGAGCAAAGAAGGAAAGGGGGAATGGAAGAAAGGGAGCGAGGGAAGGAGAAGGAGCAAAGTGGAGAAGAGAGGAAGGAAGGAGGAAGGAGCAAAGAAGAAAAAGAAGAATGGAAGAAAAGGAGGGAGGGAGGGAAGGAAGAGGAAGAAGGGAGTGAGGGAAGAAAGAAGGGGAAACGGAGGAGGGGAGAGAAGGAAGGAAAGAGCTCAGAAAAAGTCACATCTGCAGCAGAATCGCCTCCTAATTTCTCCTTCAGGGGCATCCCAGGGTTTTAATTTCAAGCAGGGGGCCTGGGAAGAGAAACACAGTCTCAAAAGGCTGGCGAAAAGGCAAGAAGAGTGTCTCTGAGCGAATGCAAAGGGCTTTCCCTTCCTTCTTCCCATCATCTGGCCCTCTCTCTCTCTTCCATTTGGGCGCCCAAAGTTTCCTCCTGGCCTCCTCCTCCTCCAGATCTTTGGGGGGGGGAGAACCACAACTCCCAGCATGCCCTTGGAAGTGGTCGCAGGCGACCCGGGCCCAGTGCATCCTGGGAGTTGCAGTCTCCCAAAGTTTCTTTCCCCCTTCCCTTGCTTACCCTTCGGTGGAGGCGGTCACCAGGGCCACCTTCTCGGCCAGCGAGCGGCCGGCCGGGACGCTGCTCATTCTGGCAAAGCGACTCCAAGCGGGGCGGCCGGAGAGCAGCGCTCTTTGCATGGCAGGCGCAAAGTCTCCCTTCTGGATCCCGCGCAGCTCCGCTTGCAACGCAACCCGAATCTGGGCTTGCAGGGCTGCAAGGGGAGTGGAAGTGGGCGGGTGGGGGGCGGGGTGGGGTGGTAGCGGGCGCCCTCTGATGGGCGAGGCCGG
>NW_028113200.1:0-1000 GCF_964273705.1 Natrix helvetica | reverse complement strand
CCCCACCATAGAGTCTCCTCCTAGCGCGGCGTACTTTTTCCTCTACCTGTCATAACTGAAAGCCCTATCAATTGTGGAGACAAGTGGAAAACCCTCCCCTTACCATAGAGTCTTCTCCTGGCGCACTGTGCTCTCCCCCCCCACCGGAAGCTCCTCTCAAAATTGTGGCGCCGACCGGTGACAGAGCCGCAGCAGAGGGAGGAAAGAGCCACATGCGGCTCCAGAGCCACAGTTTGCTGCCCCTATCCTAGACCAAACCAATTCCCCCCCAAATGCTAAAGGATTGCTGGATGCCTTTGCACTCAAACCAACTGGCCATCGACAGGCACATAGAGATAAGCAACACTTACCTACCATTCAAAAAAGGCCATCCAAAGGACAAAAAAGGAAAGAAAAGCACCAAAATACTTCCTCACCAACAGTCAACACTCGGACAAGGAGAAATTAACACTGACTAATATTAAAACAACAATCAAGAAGTAAACAATATCCCAATCAAGGAACTAAATTGTGGGCGTTCCATCACTGGAGGTTTTTAAGAAGAGACTGGACAGTCACTTGTCTGAGATTGTATAGGATCTCCTGCTTGAGCAGGAGGCTGGACTAGAAGACCTCCAAGGCCCCTTCCACCTCCTATTCCGTTCCGTTTCATTCCATTATTCTATCAACTACCAACTCAGACAAACAAGCTAGTAGTAAACAACAGCCTAATCAAGGAACAACACAGAGAGGGCAAACCATTTGTATATAAACAGAGAGCAAAGTCCACCTCCTCCTAGCACTGATAATGCTACCTAGTTGGGTCATGAAACGTCTGCAAGTAAACCACCAAACTCAGAGAGCATCAAGGACCCTACAGTTCAACCCCAAGCAACAAATTCTATTGGTAACATTTTCTATGACAGCCTTTATCCAATTTTATAAATCCCCTTCTTTTACCTAAAAAAATATATATCTGCTTTTGAAATACCCCAAACTTTTGTTTAGAGGATTATTATTT
>NW_028113201.1:0-1000 GCF_964273705.1 Natrix helvetica | reverse complement strand
GAAACAACTAATCAGGGCATATCTTCCCCAGCAGCCAACACCCAGAGAAGCAGGAACCAGCATAAGAGAAACAATCAGGAAAGAAGCAGAGTCCTAACCAAGGAACCATCACGGAAGAAACGATGCCCCTCCAAGATGTTGGGGTCAACTACAGTAAACAAACCACCAGCAAACTTCACTCTCCAATCTTCACGGATGTTACATAGTGTGGTGATGAGAGGTCTGTAGGAAAACGATCTCATTCAGAGGACACAAACAACCCAACAGTCCAATATTAAATATGCTCATAAGTCATTTTGAGCACTCTATATGTTTCAAAACTGGCCATACAATTTGTCTGATTACAGAGTCTAAATTAACATATAGATTATGGGGAGGCACTGGAAATTAATAGCATTGTATATTCACACGTTTTTGCTCCAGTACCCAATAACACAACCACTAATTTCTCCATCATGGGCAAACAGCCTGCTTGGTCTTCAAAGCTGGAAATGTAACCTCTTTAAAATACAGGTAGTCCTTGATTTACAACAAATTCATTTAGTGACTGACATTATAAAACAACTTATGACTCATGACCATCACAGCATCCCCACAACCACATGATCAAAATTCGGGCAACCCTTTTCTCTTACAGCACCCAGCCAGGTTAGATCCTTACATGTTAATTGCTAAATTTAATTGACCAATTTTTCCTCATCTTTTGTACAGTTTTTTTTCTCCTTTTTTGTTGTTAGGATTGAAGGTATGTTTCTGTTTTGTTTCATTTTGTTTGTTTTACTGCTTTTGTATTTTATTTTCTGTAATAAAACAATACATTAAAAAATTTGGGCATTTGGCAACAGGTATGTATTTATGACAGTTGCAGTCATAAATGTTATCACCATCTTCCCAGCTGCTTCCACCATCAAAGTCAAAAGGATAAACCCGATTTGCTTAATGACTGCATGATTCACTTAATAACTGAAACAAATTACTTAACACCTGTGACCCAAAAAAG
>NW_028113202.1:0-1000 GCF_964273705.1 Natrix helvetica | reverse complement strand
AACGACCATTCAAACTTACGACGGGCTTCTAAAAATGCTACTTGATGACCCCTCCTCAAAGTTACGACGGCTGCCCCTGCTGCCCCCAGCCATGGGCTCAAATTCTTTTTCTTTCTTTTTTTCTTCCTTTCTTCCTTCCTTCCCTTTTTCTTTCTTTCTTTCTTTCCCTTCCTTCCCTTTCTTTTTCTTTCTTCCTTTCTTCTTTCTTTCTTTCTTTCTTTCTTTCTTTCTTCCTTCCTTCCTTCCTTCCTTCCTTCCTTCCTTCCTTCTTTCTTTCTTCTTTCTTTCTCTTCCTTCCTTCCTTCCTTCCCTCCCTTTCTTTTTCTTTCTCTTTCTTTTTTCTTTTCTTTCTTTCTCTTCCTTCCCTTTCTTTCTTTCTTTCTTTCTTTCTTTCTTTCTTTCTTTCTTTCTCTTTTTCTTTCTTCCTTCCTTCCTTCCCTTTCTTTCTTTTTCTTTTTTCTTTCTTTCTCCCTCCCTCCCTCCCCTTTCTTTCTCTTTCTTCCTCCCTTCCCTTTCTTTCTTTTTTCTTTTCTTTCTTTTTCTTTTTCTTTCTTTCTCTTCCTTCCTTCCCTTTCTTCCTTCCTTCTTTCCTTCCTTCCTTCCTTCCTTCCTTCCTTCCTTCCTTCTTTCCTTCCTTCCTTCCTTCCTTCCTTCCTTCCTTCCTTCCTTCCTTCCTTCCTTCCTTCTTTCTCTTTCTTTCTCTTCCTTCCTTCCCTTTCTTTTTCTTTCTTTCTTTTTTTCTCCCTCCCTCCCTCCCTTTTCCTTCTTTCCTTCCTCACCTCTGCGTCTCCTGCATGGGCGGCAGAGACCCGAATATCAGCCGGCCGGCAGGAGGTGCGCGCGCATATGTGGTGGAGCTGAGAGGGGGGCGTAGGGCTCGCGGGCCTGCAGAGGCCTCCATGTGCCACTTGTGGCACGCAGGCCATAGGTTTGCCGTACACGGGGTTGGACTAGAAGACCTCCAAGGTCCCTTCCAGCTTTCTCCTTCTGTTAACCTGTT
>NW_028113203.1:0-1000 GCF_964273705.1 Natrix helvetica | reverse complement strand
TGTTGTGCCGAGGTGGTAACGTGCAGTGGGTCAGCGGTAGCCGAATCCCACCTTCGTCGCCAGTGTTAAATTGGCACAAAAGGCGAGCGGAGACGTGAGGCGATTCAACAGGCTTTATTTTAACACAGGCACAGTCAAACGTATTTACAGGAGAGAAGCGCGCTGGGCTAGTCTGACAGCTATTTATGTGAAGCTGTCAGACGAACCAGCCAATCCGCACACCGGATTTTCCCCGCTTTCAGCCAGGTCGCGTCTTATCCAATCAGACGCGACCTGGCTGTTGCTAACGCAGATGCCGGCTGTCAGGGGGAATTCCCTGACGTCATCTGCTCGGATATAACAGGGGGGAGTGCTGGTCACGCGCACATAGCATTATGGGTGCGTCATGCCCACGCACAACCCCCCCTGCGCTCCCCCCGCTTTTGGCACGTGAGTCAAAAAAGGTTTGCTATCATTGTCCTAGTTGTTTGAGCTAAGTTTGGTTGAAGTTTGGACTTATCTGGGGTCATGCAATGAAGGGGCTGGTGCTATGAAAGAGTATTGGGCATTTCCTGATTGTGGCTAAACGGCTTTCATCCTGTTTTGGATCTTGAGTGAGGGGCTAATCCCACCCTTCCGCCTGTGTTCGGACTTCAAAGGTGCAGGGAGGTTCAAAATATCCTGCCTTGAGTGGATTCCCAAATCCTGCATTTCTAAATTCTCAGTTTCTGCTTGGGTGCTGCTTTCTGCCTTTAAAAAGACATGTTTCTCCATTTCTCATATAGGGAAATATAATATTCTGCCTTTTAAAAAAAATATTCGCCAAAATATTTCATTCTTCTAGGCGTGGGGGGGGAGGGGGCCTTCCCACAGATCCTTAGTAAGAGGACCCCTGGAATGCTGCTTCCAGTTTTGGTCACCAGATCTCAAAAAGATGTTGAGACTTTGGAAAAAGTGCAGAGAAGAAATTTGGGATTAAGGAGAAAATTCCTAACAGTGAGGAGAATTCATCATTGGAACA
>NW_028113204.1:0-1000 GCF_964273705.1 Natrix helvetica | reverse complement strand
GTTGGATATAAGTAGTAAATGATTTTGTTAACAAATATTAATGATAACAATAATAATGAAATGATAAGAGATATAGTTAATGGTATTGTGTTGATTCAGTGATGTACAGTCAGGGGAGGCACAGCCTCACCACTGTCATCATGAAAAGGAAAAAAAATGTAAAAGGAAAAAGGCGAGTGCTGAAGAGAGGCTATCTAGCTGCTGCCTCACCATGAATGACTGCCTAACTGTTTAAAAAAACCTCTAAAAAAGCGCCCTCTACTATGAGGCAGGGGAACTGTGTACCTCATTTAGTCTAATCTGACTTCTAAGGCATTTTAAGATCGCTCGAGCAGAATTAAGTGAGGGTTAAAAGCCTAAAAAATCCCGAGGTAGGAGAGGCATGCAGTTCTTCTGCCTCCAACTCTCTCTTGAAGTCAAGAAAGACTGCCCAGAGACTGATGACGCTGCAGAAGGGAGAATTCCCATTGGTCCTCTGGGGCTTCATTGGTTCCTGGGAAAATGTGATTCGCTGATTGTAGCCTGCATTTCCCATGCACATCCGGGGTTTCTCAGGCATTGCTTCGACTTCTCCATTCGCTTTGTGGAGAGAGGGAAGCAGCGTGGAATTGGACTGCCTGAGCCAAAGTGGTCAACGTGATCTTGAGACTTGATTTTTGAGCAGTACCAATCCATTCCATTCTTTGCCATCTCCTTTCCTTTCTCCTTTCCTTTCTTTCCTTTCCTTATTTCCTTTCCCTTCTTTTTTCTTTTACCTTCCCTTCCCTTTCCCTCCTTTCTTCATCCTTTCCTTTCTTCTTTGCCATTTCCTTTCCTTTTTCCTTTCCTTATGCTTTTCCTTTTCTTTCTCTTTTCCTTTCTCTTTTCCTTTCTCCTTTCCTTTCTCTTTTCTTTTCTCCTTTCCTTTCTCCTTTCCTTTCCTTATTTCCTTTCCCTTCTTTTTTTCTTTTCCCTTCCCTTCCCTTTCCCTCCTTTCTTCATCCTTTCCTTTCTTCTTTGC
>NW_028113205.1:0-1000 GCF_964273705.1 Natrix helvetica | reverse complement strand
GCTCTGCATATCTTTTAGGACTGCAGTTCTGTACTGCTCACCATTGACTATGCTGGTCAGCCTGATAGGTGTGGGCAGGTGTATGTCTGACAATGTTGCATCTCTAGACATGTTGCAGTGCAACAAGGCTAGTTGGGTATACTCCAAGAGAAGCCCGGTATTTTTGTTGAATTGCATATTTCGCTTAGGTTTCATGTGTTTAATTTAGTTTAGTGATTAGGCTAAAGTCCATATCATAAGTCCATAAAGTAGTACAGAGTATTGGGATATAACAAATAATGAAATGATCAAGTAAGATGATCCCAGCAGCTGACCTCAATTTGATCTAGATAGGAAGCTCTCAGTTGAGTTTCTCAAGAGTGAAAGGTAACTGCAATGAGTATGTTTGCTTCCCACAATATGGAGATTACAGTTATATACTTGGGAGAGCAGTTGCGAACCTGCAGCATCCCATTGAGTGTCTCTGGGGTGCCCGATGATGGAAACCCGTAAGGTAAGGTAGCCTTCCACGTAACATATAGGTGAGTGTATTCTTATAGCCGGGGCTGTGGTGCTGCTGTGGGGGGCGGTTGGGGAGAGGAGGAGAATGTCTTCTTATAAAGGTTGAGGACAGATCTCTCCCTGCAGGTCCCATTCTAAAGTACAGTGGTACCTTGGTAGTCATCCTTAATTGGTTCTGGGAGGCACGATGAGTACCAAACAATGTTTCCCAAAAGGAATAACATAGAGAGTCACAAAGCAGCCAATAGAGACATGTTCTATCTTGTGCATTGAGTACCAAGCAAAAGAGCACTGGGAGCCAAATGTTCACATCAAAATGCGTTGAATACCAAATTGGATGAATTTCAAAGCAGTTGAGTACCAAGGAACCTCTGCATCCAGGAGAGGAGCACCATTACTCACAACCCAACTTGCTTGCTTGGACTGAATTGCTTGATTTCCAGCTATTTAAGGGGTTGGATGAAGCAGGCAGATGAAAAGGCAGAAGGATAGCCTGCCT
>NW_028113206.1:0-1000 GCF_964273705.1 Natrix helvetica | reverse complement strand
AGGCAAGAAGCCCAAAATGCAGAAAAAGAAGCAGGTGAAAATGGAGGCCGCCAGCAGCCCCCGGGCGGAGGCGTCGTGCTCCAGGGAGGAGATCCAGGCACCGTTGGTGCTGCAAAAGGTAAGGGGCTGGCGGAGACCCCAGAGGGGAGGCCTGGCCTGGATCGGGCCAAGAGATAGAGGAGGGGGCTCGCTCTGTCTCCACGCCTTGCTCAGTGCAATGGAGAAAGAACAGCTGGAGAGGGTTTCTCAGGCGTGGCCCCTTTAAGAGGCGTGGACCTCAATTCCAGTGGCTAAGGGATTCTGGGAGCTGAAGTCCACGCGTCTTAAAGGAGCCAAGAGTGAGAACTACTGATGTAATCTTTTTGGAGATGACTTGCTTTGTTTGAATTTCTCCTCTATATCTTCTCCTCTTCCTTCTCGTTTGCCCTGTTTCCCTGTCTCCTTCCCTTCTCCTACTCTTTCTCCTTCTCCTCCGTCTCCTCCTTTTCTTTCTTTTTGTTCTGCTCCTAATCTTTTCCTTCCTCTTCCTCTTCTTCCTCGTCCTTTTCTTTCTTCTCCTCTTTCTCCTTCTTATTCGCTCCCTACCTCTTTCCCCTTTCCTCCACCTTATCTTTCTCCTCCTCCTCCTGCTGTCTTTCTCATTCCCCTCTTTTCCTTTCTCCTTCTTTCTTTTCTTCCTTGTCCTTTTCTTTCTTCTTCTTCATCTCCTCCTCCTCCCCACTCCCTTTTACCACTGATGATGTTACCTAGTTGGGAAATGAAATGTCTGAATGAAAGAAAACAAGTAGACTCAGAGAGCATCAAGGATCCCACAGCCTTCCTCCTCCTCCTCTTCTTCCTCCTCTTCTTCCTCCTCCTCCTCCTCCTCCTCCTCTTCTTCTTCTTCTTCTTCTTCCTCCTCTTCCTCCTCCTCCTCTTCTTCTTCTTCTTCCTCCTCTTCCTCCTCCTCTTCTTCTTCTTCTTCTTCTTCTTCTTCTTCTTCTTCTTCTTCTTCTTCTTC
>NW_028113207.1:0-1000 GCF_964273705.1 Natrix helvetica | reverse complement strand
ACATCTTTATGACTTGCTATGGTAAAGGTCCAAGAGTCGAGGTGCTGCAGTGGTTAGAGTGCAGTACTGCAGATTACTTCTGCTGCCTGTCGGCTGCTTGCAATTTGGAAATTCAAATCTCACCAGGCTCAAGGTTGATTCAGACTTCCATCCTTCCGAAGTCAGTAAAATAAGGACTCAGATTGTTGGGGGCAATATGCTGACTCTGTAATCCGCTTAGAGAGGGCTGTAAAAGCACTATGAAGTGGTGCATAAGACTAAGTGCTATTGCTATTATGAAGGAATGCTCACTAGTATCTGGCATAATCTGGATTCCATACTCAGTGAAGCTACATTACCAGAAATATTTAGAGAATCATCTAGCCCAGTACAATGGGCTCAGTTTCAACTGCTGAAACCTGAATAAGGTCCATGGATGAATCTGAATACCTACTTTTGAGCTCACTTCTGTCCATTTGTTAGACTTAAGAAGTCATTAATTGATCCTGGGGGAGAAAACAAACTAGAAAGCAGTAGATAACTAAAGATGCTAGCATCCTCTTTCAAGATAAGATGCAGAAGTGAGTGATTTTCCAGTCTATTCTCGGTAGGTTTTTTGGTGGGGGGTAAGGTTTTTTCCTAGGTCATTTCAGTTTAACTTTAGACCTTCATCAGGAATGGAAATGTTGTGCTATAAGATTGTTTTTCCTGAAACACATGGGGAGCACATTCCTTTTGATTTTCTTAGATCTTTTAGCAGCTTTCAAACCCTTCAGTCATGATATTCTCCTGGACTGCCTGACCTAGGACTTTGAGATATTATTCTACAGTTTTTCCCCTCTTACTTGACTGGCTGTTTCCAGAAGGTGGTGCTGGGGGATTACAAATATGCTGTACAGCAATTGTCTTAACAGGGATCCTTAATTCCTAATGTTGTCTTCTTCTCTGTTTAATATGTACAAGAAACTGCTGGATGGTTATTTAAGGAAGTGGCTGAGTTGACAACAATACTATATGCAGA
>NW_028113208.1:0-1000 GCF_964273705.1 Natrix helvetica | reverse complement strand
CTCCCCACACCCACAAATCCATCACATGTTCCAATCATCATCTTCCACGCTGGCATGTACACTCATCTTCTTCCGGACAGGTGTCGAGATGCTAAGACAAAAGATGACCTTGGCTTCTACAAAAGAATGTCAACAATCCATTCTACAATCCTACTCCTTTCTATTCCCCCCTCCCAACTGCTACACTAATGAAACAGCATAGAGAATTATTAAAAAGTGTGGCAGGCCAAACATCCTAAAAAGAATATAATTACAGGCCTGACAGTCTGATTGAATCAGGGAAGACGGGAGAGGGAGAGGGATTGGACGTTTGGGTGCTGTGCACAGGCTGTGAGTATTAAAAACATTTGAGTGAATCCAAGAAGAGTGAAGAGGCAGAATGGCTGGAAGTGTGGGTGCTGTGCACAGGTTGTGAGTATTAAAAACGTCTGAGTGATCCAGGAAGAGGGAAGAGACAGAGGGGCTGAACGTTTGGGTGCTGTGCGCAGGATGTGAGTATTAAAAACCTCTGAATTAATCCAGGAAGAGGGAAGAGGCAGAGTGGTTGGAAGTGTGTCCGTGTGCACAGTCTGTGAGTTTTAAAAATGTCTGAGTGATCCAGGAAGAGGGGAGAGGGAGAGGGGCTGGACGATTGGGTGCTGTGCACAGGCGGTGAGTATTAAAAACGTCTGAGTGAATCCAGGAAGAGGGATGAGACAGAGGGGCTGGACGTGTGGGTGCTGTGCACAGGCTGTGAGTATTAAAAATGTCTGAGTGAATCCAGGAAGAGGGAAGAGGCAGAGTGGTTGGAAGTGTGTGCTAGTGTACAGGCTGCAAAGTTTGCAAAACGTCTGTGTGAATCCAGGAAGAGGGGAGAGGCAGAGGGGCTGGAAGTGTGTCCGTGTGTACAGTCTGTGAGTTTTAAAAACATCTGAGTGATCCAGGAAGAGGGGAGAGGCAGAGGGGCTGGACGTTTGGGTCCTGTTTACAGGCTGTGAGTATTACGCTGCTGCTGAGTTTG
>NW_028113209.1:0-2000 GCF_964273705.1 Natrix helvetica | reverse complement strand
TGGCTAGGAGAGGCGGAGGCCTGCAATGATCAGCCAAGACCTTGATGGTCATTGGGGGTCAGAAGGAAAGGGATGAATGGAAAACTGCCATCTCTGAAGCTCCTTCCACCCTCCCTGCGTCTCCTCTTCAGGGCTTCTCCCTCTGGGAAGCCTCTCCTCCCCAGTCCTCGCATTCCAACAGTTCCTCCCTCCCGCGGCCGCTTTCCTGGGAGAGAAGGGCTCCTTCTGAAGGCCTCTCCACCCTCCCTGCATGGATCTGGTTTCTTCCTGAGGGGATCCTTTGAGGGAAAGCAAGGGATCTCCTGTTCTTGGAACTCTTTCCACCCATCAAGGGTTGAAATGGCTTCTCCTCTTGGCTCTCCAGCTGCTTTTCCTTCAATACCTTTGAGGTCCCCATTGAGATGGAGGGGGAATCTCCTCCCGGGTTACGTCCAGTTCCTTCCAAGATTGGGCTCTGAGTAATCCTCATCCACTCCCAGACACAAATAGAGAAACTCCCATTCAAAGACAAGAAGGAGAGATCTTAATTCGTGTGTCTTCTTTGACCCTCCCCAATATTTTTCCCCCTCTGCTTATAATTGGATGACATTGGAGGCTGTTTTCCTTCTGACTCCCTCCCAGAGAACTGAAGGCCTCCTTGCTGGGCCTTTCCTGGAGGTCACCAGAGGAACCGGTTTCTTTCTACTCCTAAGTGGGCCCCACTTCCCTTGGACTCAGAAGAGGAGGGAGGGGCAGGAAAGGCGGACTGAAGAGGGAAAAGTCTAAGAAACCATCCTCCTTTTTTCCGTCTCCTGCAAAGGGGAGTGAAATGCTCCTTCCCTCCAGGAGCCCCTCCTGCTCCTGGAAAGCCCCCTCCTCCCTTCTTTCTGCCCCTCCACAAGGGGAGACTTGGCTTCTCGGAGCCCCCACAACTTGGCTTTTCTCTCTCTTTGGGGAGACAAAGACGTCCCAGGAAGGGAGACCAGGCTCCTTCTCCAGGCGCCTGAAGTTCGCAGGGCTTTGGATGGGGGACAAAACCTTCAGCTGAACCTGGCAGGAGTGAATGGGGGGCCTGAGTTGTTTTTCCCTTTTGGTTCTGGGACTTTATCTCCTCTGAGGATGGATGGATGGATGGATGGATGGGGGGACAGCAGCCCAGACCCACCCAGGGCCTGATCTGGGGGTCCTTCTGGATCCACAACTTCTGCTGGAGGAGCAGGGGGGCAGCCATGGTCAGGAGGGGCCATGGAAAAGTTCAGGGTTTCGCCCCCCCCTCCAGTCGCTCCCTTTCCTGGGCCACGTGGCTCCCTTCACGGCCACTCCAGGCCCTGCTTGCCTCCAGGATGGACTACCGCAGTGCTGTCTCCGTGGGGTTGCCCTTGGAAAGCATCCGGGGACTCCGGCTGAGGCAGAAGGCAGCTGTGAGGACACTTGTGTCTCTGCCTAAACAGCCCTGGACAAAGAACAGGAGGGCTTCCACTTACAATGGATCATTTAGTTCAAAGTTAACAACAGCACTGAAAAAAGGGACTTATGACAATTTTTCATGCTTACAATTACTGAAGTATCCCCATGGTCACGTGATCAAAAGTCAGACGTTTGACACCTGTCTCAGATTTATGACGGTCGTAGTGTCCCGGACTCATGGGATGGCCTTTTGGGAACTTCGGGCGAGCAAAGTCAGTGGGGAAACCAGATTCACTTAACAACTGTGGCAAGAAAGGTCATACAATGGTGCAAAATTCACTTAATGACTGTATTATTTAGCAACAGAAATTCTGGGCTCCATTGTGGTCGTAAGATGAGGATTGCCTGTAGTCTTATTTGGAAGCCTCCTTCCCAAATGGTGAAGCGACATTCAACACAAATACCCACAATCGCACACAAAGGGCCAGAGTGTGACTGTGACAGAAGGGGATGAATGGAGGCAGGTGGGAACTCCTGGGACTTTGATGCCTTCAGACTGAGCTCCTTCCTCACCTGGGATGAGACCCCAGTTAGATCCCCCAGGGAGAGATACA
>NW_028113210.1:0-2000 GCF_964273705.1 Natrix helvetica | reverse complement strand
CATCGCACATGAGCAAGTAATAGCTCAGAGGAACATAAACATGAGAAAGCAAAAACTGTATTTTGATAAATCTACCACGCCTCTTCGTCCACTGTGTGCTGGGCAAGCTGTGAGACACAGAGTCACTGGGAGAACCTGGGAACCTGCTCGAATTGTCAGACAAGGCAATTCACCAAAATCATATGTGGTTGAAACCAATTGCAGGTAGCAATTGAGAAGAAACAGGTGTCATCTTTGTCCAGACATTGCTGCTGATACCACGTTGGAAGAAGAAAACAACAAGGAAAATGAAGTGCAAGCGCATGATGGCACAGAATTCCTGAACATGGATATACACCCTACCGAGAATGCCAAGGATAATGTAAGCATATCAGCATGTGACAACGCCGGTACTGACTCACAACCTGACAGCAATTTTACTGATGATCTGACAGTGGTAACTTTCTCTTGCTATGGTTGACTATTAAACCAAAAATATGGAAAGACTTTGTATCGTATTAGATGTTTTTTACTTAAGAAGGGAGATGTAATGATGTGTATGTTTTATGCTATATTCCAAGTTCAATTGTTATGCCTAGTTCTTTAAGAAGGTTAGGAAACAGTTACATTTTTAATGACGCCACCTAAGGCAGAAGGTAGTTTTAAGACGGCTGCCACTGAATAAAGACAAGCCTCTAGATCAAGCTCCTTGCTGTCTGCCTTTATTTTATGCCAAATCATCACACTGGGGTGTGTTGTTGTAAGACTGTGTAGACGCAGGTGCAGTCCAATAGTCAGCCACTGGGGTGCATTGCAAGACTTTGGAGATGCAGACACAGTCCATTTGTCAACCACCAGGGTGTGTTGCAAGACTGTGAAGATGCAGGCACAGTCCACTTGTTGGACACTGGGGTGCGTTGCATGACTTGGAGATGCAGGCACAGTCCACTTATCAGCCACTGATCTTGTTCTGGGATGGCATGCATATCTTTTTATGAAGATAGGGTGGATAAAGTGTTTAACATCATGTTCACCTACCAGGTTTATTAGCGTTAGCAGAGGTGTTATGTTTAGCAAATTGTAAGTTAGTTGCTGTTTGTTCTGCTATAAGCATTTGAAATTGATCTTTCAACAGCTTTTAGCGCCATCTGGAGCGCCTCGTCTTTCGGGTTTGCTATAAGCAGCTGTTCCTTGCTTTTTATTTCATCTTCCAAATTCCATTCTCCTTTTCTGTCTAATTTGTTTATGTTTGAATTCATATGTATCAGGACCCACGCATATAAGCTTTCATTGCATCCCAAACTGTTTCAATGGGAGTACCCTTATTCATGTTAAAACTGAAAAATTCCTTCATGTGTTTTTTAAGTTCATCAACATTTTTTTCGTATCTAAATAAATTTTCATTTACTCTCCAAGACCTTCTTGGCCTCTTCCCTAACTCAATTTGTAACCACACCGGGCTATGGTCAGTAAGTGTCCTGGAGAATATCTTGGTTTTCTTAGCTTTAGGAAGTAGACCCAGTGTTAACAAAAAGAAATCAATCCTTGAAAAGGATTTATGTCTATCTGAGTAGAAAGAAAAATCCATCTCATTTGGATGTTGTGTCCTCCAAACATCTTTTAATTTCAAGTCGTCTTGTAAGTCAAAAAAAGCCTTTGGTAATTTGGTAGTGAGTTTAGTCTTTGTACTCTTATCTATCCTTGGAGAAATCACTCCATTCCAATCTCCCATTATTAGAATACTCTTAAAATTCCAATCTAAAATTTTTAAATGGAGCATCTTATAAAAGCTTTCTTGGCGTTGGTTAGGTGCATATATTCCTAGCACCAAAATAGGACCAAAGTCTGTATCAAGTTCAATTGCTATATATCTACCAGTGTCATCCGCCTCTATAACTTTAGTTGAAAATCTTTTATTTATATATATCACGCCATTTTTCTTTACCAAATCAGAGGCAGCATAAGATGTTCCCAATTTTGAATCCACTAAATACTTCTGGTCTTGCAACCTAATATGAGTC
>NW_028113211.1:0-2000 GCF_964273705.1 Natrix helvetica | reverse complement strand
GGTATGGGCGTACCAGAGCCTGCCGGAGCACCGGATACCGTTCCCGTACGGTGCTCTGGAGGGCCCACCCGCCCACTCGAGCTTCTTACCGGTCTTTTAAGTCTTCCGCGCACGGGCATGGTGCATACAGCGCCTGCGCAATGCTCCGTTGAGCAGATGGAGCGTCGCGGAGGCGGTAAGACGATGCCAGGCCCGTTCCAACCATATCGGTTGGAACGGGATCCGGAACTCACCACTGAGGAGTTCCTACTAAACTTTCATCCCACTGTGGTGAGGGTCTGTGACCACTCGTCATGGATAACTGGCCACGAGACAAGTGGCCACGGGAGAACTCGCTGTGGGACATGAATGAGACGAATAGATCTATTTCGAAGAATAGAATCATTAAAGGATGCCAAAGGAGGGACCAAATGGAACATGCTTGACAACAGTTAAAATGTTTCTTTTTAAAAAAATTATTTTAAATGATTGCATTGAGTTGTTGAGTTGGCCGTGGCAAGTTGTCCCATTGTGACAGCGGTGTGGGTTCCTGACAACCATCTCAGTCTCCTTTGCTCAGGACTCTGTAGGTCCCGGAGAACAAACCCATCCAGAAGGTAGCCTGCAAGGCTGCCGTGATCCCAACCCCCTGACCTGCTCATCACGCTAAGCCATCATCGGCAGGTCCAGACGCATCCCACCAAGCCAAGAATAAGCCAACAATGTTATGCAAGAATCAGGCACCGCCTCTTCTCTCCGGGCTAGGAATGTAGAGGTGTGGAGGAGACATCCCCCCCCCCAAAAAAAAGATTGCCAGAGTGACAAGAAGGTCATTGAGTGGCAATTTCAAAACACGTGAAAACAATGTCAATGAAGCTCATCTTCATCCAGCCATCTGAAACATGCTCCCTTTCTGTAATAATTCCATCTGTCACATTGGGCCTTGCATGGCCCCGGAGCTCATTCCCCACAGCGAACGTCTTATGCGCCAGCTGTGGTTGGACTCGTGGCTTCATTCGTGCCATATGAAATGACCCTTTTGGGATGGGTATATGCTGAACAACATTTTTGAATGGCTTTGACTAAGGCGGGGTGCAAGTTGTTTTAAAAGTTTATTGTGCTTTTTTTCCCCTCATGGATTATCGTTTCCGCGTGTTTTTAAGAATTTTGTCTGGAATGATGTAGGGCTTGAGCAAGGGGTTGGACTAGAAGACCTCTCTGAGGTTCCTTCCAATTCTCAGCTCAGAAGGACTATAATTTTGTAGCAGGGCCTGGTTACGGATATAACATCCATGAGTCGTCCCTTCCTTGTCCAGAAAAACCTTAATCCCATTTCGATCTGGACACGTTTCTGTTGCGTTGACAAATCCACCATTGGTGAAATGTAATTGCGATGTCTCCAAATAAGTTGTGCGAGGAGACGAGGACGTACCCAAGGTTGAAACCCAACCAGTTGTGAGTCCTCTTCTTCTTCTGCCTTCGCCTTCGTTCTTCTAAATCCAAAGATAATGTTCTGATCAATAAAAGTGAAATTAAAAAAAGAGCAATTTTTTTTTTAAAAAGCCAGGTGATTTGTTTTGAAGTCAGCAACGAAGGATGCGCCACCAAGGGAATCAAATTAACATTCAAGACCGATGGGATTATTTTGGGAAGGGGTTTTGGAGAACTGTGGTCATGTCAACAGGGTGAAATGGAAATGAATGCTGTAAATGTTTTTTTTTGGGGGGGGGGAACGATGAGAAAAGAGGTTCACTAATGGTGCGGAAATATTTTTTTAAAAAAACGTTAAGGACGGAAGAGGTTGTAATTATCACGGATGGATATGATTTGCTTTCCGGAGTGTTGTTGATACGCATTTTCATGTCTGTACATAAAGTTTAGATCTGTGATTGACAATTGGGAGAAAGCTGTGGTCAACAGGCTGAATGCAAAAACTGTTGGGAACGTGTTGGGTTTGTTTTCTTTTTTTATGATTATTTAAAAAAAAATTTTTATTTTTATATAAACTTTGATCCATTTTC
>NW_028113212.1:0-2000 GCF_964273705.1 Natrix helvetica | reverse complement strand
AGGTGGTGTTGAACTACAGCTCCCAGCATCCCTCAGTACTTGCTAAACTACAGTTGCAAGAAAAAGTATGTGAACCCCTTGGGATTACATGGAGTTTTGCATGAATTGGGCATAAAATGTGCTCTGAACTTCATCTAAGTCACAACAATAGAAAAACACAGTCTGCTGAAAATAATACTACACAAACATAAGATGTTGCCATGGTTTAATTGAACATAACATGTAAACATTCACAGTGCAGGGAGGAAAAAGTATGTGAACCGTAGGACTTGATAACTGGTTGACCCTCCTTTGGCAGCAATAACCTCAACCAAACGTTTCATGTAGTTGCAGATCAGACCTGCAGAACGATTGAGTAATTTTGGACCACTCCTCTTCACAAAACTGTTTCAGTGTATCAATATTCTTGGGATGTCTGGTGTGAATCGCTCTCTTAAGGTCATGCCACAGCATTTCAATCGGGTTGAGGTCAGGACTCTGGGCCACTCCAGAAGGCGTATTCTGTGCTGTTGAAGCCATTTTTTTGTTGAAATACTTGTATGCTTTGGGTCATTGTCCTGTTGCATCACCCATCCTCTGCAGAGCTTCAGTTGGCGGACAGATGGTCGTACGTTTTCCTGCAAAATGTCTTGATAAACTCTGGAATTCATTTCCCCATCAATGACAACAATCCGTCCAGGCCCTGAAGCAGCAAAGCAGCCCCAAACCATGATGCTCCCTCCGCCATGTTTTACAGTGGGGATGAGGTTTTGATGTTGGTGTGCTGTGCCTTTTTTTCTCCACACGTAATGTTGTGTGTTTTTCCCAAACAACTCAATTTTGGTTTCATCTGTCCACAGTATATTTTGCCAGTAGTGCTGTGGAACATCCAGGTGCTCTTTTGCAAACTTCAAACGTGCTGCAATATTTTTTTTGGACAGCAATGGCTTCCTCCGTGGTGTCCTCCCATGTACTCCATTCTTGTTTAATGTTTTCCTTATTGTAGATGTGTCAACAAAAATGTTAGCATGTGCCAGAGACTTCTGTAGGTCTTTAGCTGACACTCTAGGATTCTTCTTTACCTCATGAAGCATTCTGCGCTGTGCTCTTGCAGTCATTTTTACAGGATGACCACACCTAGGGAGAGTAGCAACAGTGCTAAACTTTCTCCATTTGTAGATAGTCTGTCTTACCGTGGACACATGAACATCAAGGCGTTTGGAGATACTTTTGTAACCCTTTCCAGCTTCATGCAAGTCAACAATTCTTGATCGTAGGTCTTCTGAGAGCTCTTTTCTGAGAGGCATGGTTCACATCAGACAGTGCTTCTTGAAACCAGTAAACCCAAAACAGGTGTGTGTTTTTAAAGGGCAGGACAGCTGTCAGCAACACATCTAATGTCATCACACTGATTGGAGTCAAGGTTGGCACACTCCTGGCTCCAATTAGCTCTTGGAGAAGTCATTAGGCTAGGGGCTCACATACTTTTTCCTCCCTGCACTGTGAATGTTTACATGTTATGTTCAATTAAACCACGGCAACATCTAATATTTGTGTAGTATTATTTTCAGCAGACTGTGTTTTTCTATTGTTGTGACTTAGATGAAGTTCAGAGCACATTTTATGCCCAATTCATGCAAAACTCCACATAATCCCAAGGGGTTCACATACTTTTTCTTGCAACTGTAGCTGGAATGGAAGGAGGTTTGCAGTGTTTCTCAACCATGGCAGCTTGAAGATGGGTGGACTTTGACTCCCAGAATTCCCTAGCCACAGCATGCTTTAAGATGAGTGGACTTCAACTCCCAGAATTCCCTAGCCACAGCATGCTTTAAGATGAGTGGACTTCAACTCCCAGAATTCCCTAGCCAACTTAGCTTTGCTGTTAGGAGAGCCAGGTTTTCCATCCCTGAAATTGCTGAATTAAATGAGTCAAGCTTTGGCTCAGTGGCTGCCAGAATCATATAACCTGTTAAAATATAAATGTGAATTAAGAAAATGCACAGTTTAGTATAATACCT
>NW_028113213.1:0-2000 GCF_964273705.1 Natrix helvetica | reverse complement strand
ATGTATAAGAATGTGTGCTTCGATGATGAAGCACTTGCAGTACTAGCCTTTGACTAGTTTTCTGAACTTCTCCGCCAATAAACTTCTCCTTGAATCCCAAGATGTCTAAGCCCTGTCATTTTGTGCAACAGTGATGTTATATAACAATTGTGGCAAATCCTTTGCGCTGCTTAGTCATTTCCCTTTTAGCGTTGAACCTACAACAGGCTTCACAGTTTAGGGATTGCAACTATTGTATAATCAGACCCTGTAAAATTGACACTGGATTTTATTATAGATTTCAGTTGTTATTTGTTATTTTATACTAGAAGGTTTAAGCGTATATATACTGGGTGCTTTTATTTGTTCTGATCACTGGTCTAAGACTGTAATAATAAATTGTTGTCGTCGTCATTAGTTTTAGTTTTCTGGCAGGTAGTTTACTTCGCTCTGTGATTGCCCACCTCTCAAAATCTCCACATTAATATCTTTTCCCCCAATCCAGGGATACCTTTGTACAATATCTAGAAAACTCGAGGCAGCAAATTAGCAGACTCTAACAAAATATCTATTATGTAGTCAGAACGATGGGGGAGTCTTTTATCCATGAATCAAAAATGGTATTCCCATTATTATTGTTGTTGTTGTTATTCTTTTTAACTCATATGTAAGGATAACAGGATTGTGTCTGCCACACGTTGAATTTAATCATGCTATTTATTTGCTTTAAATTATCCCATATTCATTTCCTTTTTCCCCCCACCCCGGTTCTCTTAGGCATCGATAAACTAACCCTTACGATTACAGTAAATGAAATGCACTTTAAAAGATTATCTCTTACATTTGTCATAACAAGAATTTACATTCCTCTTGCATTATAAGCGAGAGTAAAAAAAAAAAAAAACTAACCTCATATACATTTTCTAATTTATTGTCTAGTATTTATTACATCCAGCAGGTTCCTTGTCTAATCACGAGTCATTACAATTATGTATTGTTCACCAATAACCCATGGCAAAAAAAAAAAGAGAGGAAGAATTCACAGGACAAAAGGAAAGGAGTATGGAGGAGGATATGACGATTTGAGGATTAAGAATTTAAAACAATTATTATTCATACGAAAACAGTGTGCTCTGAAAGAATTTCATAAAGGGGCACCACAGAAGGTGGCCTATAAGAAGTGGTTTAACCATAGGTGTCCAGCAAAACGTGGGCTTAAAATGTCAAGAAATCACAAAATTGAGAAATCTTTTTAGGGTCAGTTAAGACACTTGAGAGACGCGGTGGCCCAGTGGCTAAGATGCTGAGCTTGTCGATCAGAAAGGTCGGCAGTTTGGCGGTTTGAATCCCTAGCACCGCGTAACGGAGTGAGCTCCCATTACTTGTCCCAGCTTCTGCCAATCTAGCAGTTCGAAAGCACGTAAAAAATGCACGTAGAAAAATAGGGGCCACCCTTGGTGTTCGATGTTGGAAAAAAAAATCCTGAAAACCTATCAAAGCAAATCTCTCTAGCATAATAAAGGTAGAGTTACTCTGAGTCTCTTTCTCCTGTTTCTCTTCTCCTGAAGACTGGACTATCTCTTTGGCAACTGTTTCTTTTGTCTGAAGTGGTGTAGGGTTTCCTGCCTAAGCAGGGGGTTGGACTAGAAGACCTCCAAGGTCCTTCCAACTTCACTATTCTGTTCTGTTCTGTTCTGTTCTGTTCCCATTCCCATGTCCATGTCCATGCCCACGCCCACTCCACTCCACTCCATTCCCACTCCCACTCCATTCCATTCCATTTCCTACTCCCACTCCCACTCCTACTCCCATTCCATTCCATTCCATTCCATTCTATTCTATTCTTCCTCTGTTTTCCTCCCATGATGTTATCACAGGCATTCCTTCAAAGTATTTGAAGACAGCCATCATGTCACCCTTTGGCCCTCTCTTCTTTCCAGCTTGCTTCAACCATTTAGCCTCCAAGCCCTAATCCACCTTCATTGCTGATCTCGATCGTCTTTCCAATTTCCCAATAGCCT
>NW_028113214.1:0-2000 GCF_964273705.1 Natrix helvetica | reverse complement strand
CATTAATGCTGTGTATTGAACTCCTGGAAGTAATTAGGGTTCAATTTAAGTTTATTAGCCAACTGACTAACTTACTAACCTGCAACAGGTTGATTATGGAAGGACGTTGGTAAGGGAAAACCAATAGCCCTCCTGGGGATTTGGGCCACGTGCGAGAAAGAGTCTCGGAGAAAATCGAGTTGTCAATTTCCGTGCGGCTTTCAATCAACAGCAGTGACGAAGGAAGGATTTGAAGCCAATCTTCCGTTGGTCGACTGCAAATTTAGCTTTTACTTATGCAAATGTCTGCTAGTCCCAAAGGTGCTTTTTTCAGGAGGCCACTGGACTTTCTTGTTTTTCTTTGAAGATATTCTGCTTCTCATCCAAGAAGCTTCTTCAGCTCCGACAGGATAGTGGGGAAAGGAAGGACTGATACTCCTTGCAGATATCCTGCCAAGTTAGGTGTGTCAGCTGGCCATTTACGCTTGGCCTGCAAAGTGGAAACTGGACAGTCACTGGTCTGAAATGGTATAGGGCAGGGATGGCTGACCTTTTGGTTGTTAGGTGCCAAAAAAGCCAAGGCGCTCACGCGAGGCACTCATAGTGCAAAGTCACCCCGAGTTTCCGAACTTCCGATTGGCCTGTTGGGCCTGTTTTTCACACTCCCTAGACTCCGAAAGTTTTCCTGGAAGCCGGAAACGGACTGTTTCCGAATTTCTGGTTGGCTCGTTGGGCCCATTTTTCACCATCCCCAGGCTCTGGAGTTTTTCATGGCCCTCCGGAAGGCCAAAAATCAGCTGGCCAGAGCACACATGCATGCTGGAGCTGATAGCTCGCATGCCAACAAATATGTTTCCACATGACATGCGTGTCATAGATTCACCATCATGGACATAGGGTCTCCTCCTTGAGCAGGGGGGCTAGACTAGAAGACTTCCAAGGTCCCCCCTCCAACTCTATTATTCTATATTTTATGCAATAAGGACCAGGGGAGACATGGTAGCAGTCTTCCGATATCTCAGGGGCTGCCACAAAGAAGAGGGAGTCAAGCTATTCTCCAAGGCACCTGAGGGCAGAACAAGAAGCAATGGGTGGAAACTAATCAAGGAGAGAAGCAACTTAGAACTGAGAAGGAATTTCCTGAGAATGAGGACTATTAATCAGTGGAACAATTTGCCTCCAGAAGTTGTGAACGCCCCAACACTGGAAGTCTTTTAAGAAGAAGTTGGATAGCCATTTGTCTGAAACGGTATAGGGTTCCTTGCTTGAGCAGGGGGTTGGACTATAAGACCTCTAAGGTCCCTTTCAACTCTAGGATTCTGTTATTTCTTCCCAATCAGAATACACGTGGCTGCTTCATTCTACAGTGGCCAGAGAGAACTGTGGCCAGAATTGAAAGAGGCAGGGCGTGTGGACATTTACACTGACCTCGAGTGAGAAAAGGTATAGCAAGCGAGTAGGCCCGTTGTACGAACTGACTTTGCTGCTGACAATTAAAGAGAGGAAGGCTCTCTTGATGCTTCGACACCATGTGTCTCTGCCACCGAAGATAAATATGTCTGCTGAACAAAACTCCGCACTGGCGACAGGAAGGGCATCCAGCCAGTAAAACCCTCTGCTACCTCCATTCATTTGCCCAGACTCCACCCCACAAGGGACAATGGGGTTGTTAAAAGAAGATAGCAATAGCACTTAGACTTATATACCGCTTCACAGTACTTTACAGCCCCCTCTAAGCGGTTTGCAGAGTCAGCCTATTTGCCCCAAACAATCTGGGTCCTCATTTTACCCACCTCGGAAGGACGGAAGGCTGAGTCAACCTTGAGCCGGTCAGGATTGAACTCCTGACAGTCAGCAAAATTAGCCTGCAATATTGTATTCTAAACACTGTGTCACCGATGTTACTTATAAGATTAAAAGAGGAGGAGGAGAACAAGAATAGCACTTAAACTTGTATACCGCTTTACAGCCCTCTCTAAGCAGTTGACAGAGTCATCCTCTTTGCCCCCAACAATCGGGGT
>NW_028113215.1:0-2000 GCF_964273705.1 Natrix helvetica | reverse complement strand
CATAAATGCTTTCAGGAAAAATGCTTCCAAAATAATAACATCATCATGTAAGCAGTTTATAGAAAGTAATAATCTTACTTTTCAGAATTCCTACATGGATAAAATGTACATGACGTTCTCTGAAAAACATTACTATTTTTTTGCAAATTCTATTATTCAAGTAGCCTAATCTTGATTTTAGCATTTATTGTGTGTGTATTTCAATTATTTTGATATATAGGTTACGTGTCTATTTATTTTATAGATAATATGAGATTAAATTAGAACTAGTATAAGATAGATACATCAGGTAAAATGCATTTGGTAAAATGTATCTGGTAAAATGTATTTGGTAAAATATATTTGGTAAAATGTATTTGGTAAATACATTTTTGATAAAAAGTATAAAAATTGCATGCTTACTCATGATGGCGAGATTTTGAAGGTGGTGCAGATGTTGGTGCTGCCCGTGGAGTCATAAGAAGCTTACGAAAGTCTTCATTGGTCAATTTAGACCTATCACAAAAACAATTGCTTAAAGAAGTGCATAAAAACAGAATAAGTAACTACTGACTATAATTATTCATTAAATTTGTATGCCACCTGACTCCAAATGACTCTGAAAAAGTTAGAGAAATTAAAGCATTTGAAATACTGCAAAAATGTGCAACGCATAGTATATAATTTATTAAGAAAGAAAAACTAAATGACCTATACAATATTCATTTACTACACCCATACACTGTATATAGATTTGCCACAATCCCTGGTAGTGAGAAAATTACTTTGTGATGTTTCTTGATTTGCTCACTGATTATACTATGAAAATTGGTCAGAAAAAACAGAAAGATATAGAAAAAATCAAAATGTTACAGTTCCAAAGCATAATACATTATTGCACTCTTATTGTTTCCTTGGTTGGGTGGTATTTTATTTCATTATCAAAAGTACACGAGATAAAATCCATTATTCTCCAACCTTCCCTTTTTGAGAAAGGTGGTTGAGAAGGTGGTTGTGCAGCAGCTCCAGAGGTTTCTGGATGAAACAGATTATCTAGGCCCCCACCAATCAGGATTCAGACCTGGATTTGAAACAGAAATGCACTTTTGGATGATCTTTAGTGGAGTGCGATGGGGTAGTGCATCCATCCTTGCTCTACTTGACCTCTTGGCGGCTTTCGATACCACCGACCATGGTATTCTCCTGGGGCGGCTTCAGGGGAATGGGAGTGGGAGGCCTTGTGCTATCCTGGTTCACTTCCTTCCTCTGTGGCTGCTCTCAGTCAGTTTTGATAGAAGGGGAGAGATCCAGACCTCACCCACTACTTTATGGGATTCCGCAGGGCTCAGTACTCTCTTCACTCCTCTTCAACATTTATATGAAGCCACTGGGTGAGATCATCCGTTACCATGGACTGAGGTATCATCAATATGTTGATGATACTCAGCTGTATGTCTCGGCCCATGGTGAGTTAAGTGATGCCGTATCCTCCCTCTCACAGTACCTAGAGGATGTTAGGGACTGGATGGAGAGCAACAGGTTGAAACTAAACCTTTGCAAGACCAAGTGACTCTAGGTCTGGGGTTCGTTAGCTCAGGGAGAATTGCCACCTTTGGTCTTGGATGGGGTGGCACTACCCCAAAAGACCCTGTGCATAATCTAGGGGTTTTCCTGGACTCACGACTCCTGCTCGAAGAGCAGGTGGCGGTTGTGGCCAAGAGGGCCTTTGTACAACTGTAAGGTGTGCGCTAGTTACCCCCTTTCCTGGATCAATAGTCCCTAATCACAGTCACTCATGCCAGGGGTGGGTTGCCAATTTTTTTACTACCGGTTCAGATGCGCTCATGCAGCTTCTGCGCATGCACAAAGCATCCGGGCAGTAGGCGGAGTCTCCCATCGCTGCTACTACTTGTTTGCCCGATCCAGGCCGAACTGGGAATAACCCCCTCATGCCCTAGTCACTTCCCGTCTTGACTATTGCAACAGGCTCTACATGGGGCTGCCCTTGAAGAGCATCCAGA
>NW_028113216.1:0-2000 GCF_964273705.1 Natrix helvetica | reverse complement strand
CCCTGTGGAATGACCTCCCCCCGGATATTAGGAATACCTCTGACCTCCGCTCCTTTCGTATTAAGCTTAAGACCCACCTATTCCAAGTAGCTGGCCTAGCTCAACTTTGATCTAACTATATCGCTCCTGACGGGTTTTTATTTGGGTATTTTAATTATATTTAATTATTTAGGGGTTTTTTAAACACTGTATTCTAATTGTTTTTTATTCATTAGCCAACCTCCTCCTTGTACATGTCTCGGTATATGTCTCTGTTATATGTTTGTCTTGTCTACATATTTATTTCATATGTTTTATTGTATGCCGCCCCGAGTCCTTCGGGAGAGGGTGCGGCTAAGAAATAAATATTTATTATTATTATTATTATTATTATTATTATTATTATTATTATTATTATGTAGGCGGAGCGGAAAAGCTGAGGCAGAATGCTGTGAATCAATAGCTACAAAATGTAAACTAATTAAAGCAGCAAAATTAGCTTGATGGCTTAAACCAGGGGTGTCCAAAGTTGGCAACTTTAAGACTTGTGGACTTCAACTCCAAGAATTCCCCAGCCAGCAGAGCTGGCTGGGGAATTCTGGGAGTTGAAGTCCACAAGTCTTAAAGTTGCCAACTTTGGACACCCCTGGCTTAAACAAATGTAACTTGAGGGCTTAAGCTTAATGCGAACAAAGGAAAGCTACACAATTAGCTGGAGGGCTAATTGTGAATTCGAGACATAACCTTGTCCCTAATTCAAAGCACATGTCCTAGCACGAAACCACTAGTCATGAGGCAGTTTGGTCTAGTAGTTAAGACACCAGGCTGGAAAGAGGAGGCAGTGAGTTCAAGTCCTATCTCAGCTATGAGAGCTGGCTGGGTGAGCCCAACACACCTCACTGGGTGGAGGTTGTGGGGGAAATGGGAGGAGGAAGGTCTGTTGGATATGACCGCTGACCTATTTGTAAAAATAATAAGGGCGAGGTGCAAACAAATCAAATAGAAAATCTTGTCAAGTGAAGAAAATGTGTACAGTAGAATGACGGATGGAACCTTAGGGTGGAGGAGTCAAGGGAGAGATCAGCCTGGAAGTTTTAAGTTCTCACAAATGTTCTCAGTCCTATCCTTCTTGAATTCCATTAACTTTTATCTAGCACCAATTTAGTGGACTACAGGTAGCCCTTGACTTATAACAGTTTGTTTAGTGACCGACCAAAGTTACAATGGCACTGCAAAAAAGTGACTTGTGACCGTTTTTGTTTTACACTTAACGACGGTTGTAGCATCCGAGTGGTCACGGGATCAAAATTCAGACGCTTGGCAACCAACTCGTATTTATGACCGTTGCCTTGTCCTGGGGTCGTCATGTGATCCCCTTTTGCACCACAGATAAAATCAGCAAAATTCTCCACAAACACAATATCAAGACAGCCTTCAACACTGACCAAAAAATAGGCAACATCTTAAGAAACCCCAAAGACAAAATCCAGCTAGAAAACCAAGGAGTCTACGAAATACCATGCAAAATCTGCCTTGCAACATACATAGGACAAAAGAACAGGAGAATAAATACACGCATCGCAGAACACAAGAACGCAGTAAGAAAAAAAGAAAAAACTTCCTCCCTTTTCCAGCACCTTAAAGCTACAGGACATGAAATTAATTTTGAAGGAACCAGGTTAATCTCCAAAACAGAACACTTCAACAAGAGAATAATTATGGAAGCTATCAAAATAGAGAAACACCCCCACAACATGAATAAACGTGACGATACGTCCCTCCTACCAGACATCTGGAAACCAGCCCTAGTCAACAAACGAGCGCCACCCACCACCCAGGCAGTTACAATACAAAACATCAATAGACACACAGCCAGCACCAATCAGCCCAATCTACCAATCATGATGCAACCGCACAACCAATCATTCCACTTACTGAAACAAAGCCGGCACTCCACACACCCCCACCAAGATTTATAGAAAGACGGCAGCTCCGACCACACTTTAAGCCCAAAACACCAG
>NW_028113217.1:0-2000 GCF_964273705.1 Natrix helvetica | reverse complement strand
ACCAGCAGCCTCTGGCTGAGCCTAGTCCAGGAAAGCAAAGGAATAGGGAAAAGAATCCATGAAACAAGGAACAAACAATGAGTCCACAAAGTAAGGAAGAAGGCACTGAGTCCACAAAGTAAGGAAGAAGCAAGCAGTCCTGCAAACTCCAAATGTCTGTACCGGCACACCCAACTCTACCAATTCAGTGTTTGTTCCTGACAAATGCCCCTCCCCACGGTGTCTCCTTAAATCTCAGTCCCCAGGTGTGCCTTGTAAAGAGGGGAGAGGCATTCTCCTCCCAAGTCGGTGGGTCGGCCTGCACTGTTTCCGCCTTAACTCCACTCTCTGTGCTTTGGAATCAGGAGGTGGCATTCTTTTATTGAGTAGAAAGTGATAGCAGAACAAAGGCAAAGCTTGCCCTCTCTCAATCTACCCCGTTCCTCCATGCTAACAAGCCGTCCCAATCCTGAGGGGCCATGGGCTGCATCGTCCTGCTCCTTCCCACATTCCTCCATAGCCAACAAACCCGCCCCCTCGATCTCCATTGGCTCCAGCTCCTGCTTGTCCTCCTCCACAGATTCAGGCAGCAATGGTGGCATGACAGGCCTTTAATGATGCATGTGTTGGCTGTCCATTCCTGGATTGTGTTCTATGTTGCATTGATTTGCGGTCCTTTGGCTTCATGCATTGATTTTTGCACTTTCCCCTACAATGTCAAAGACATGTCAAACTCAAGGCCCATGGGCCAGATCCGGCCTGCCATGTGGTTAGATCTGGCCCATGGGCCCACCCTGGAGATGGTGAGGGGCCGGCCCTGCCACCTCAGCCCCAGCCCACCCCAGCCCAGCATGCTCACAGGAGGCGGTGAGTGCATGGGGGCTGACGGTGCCTGGCAGCAGCTGCAGCTCATTGGCCCCTCGGCCACTCATTGCCTGGCAGAGACGGCAAGGGGTGTCCAATAAGCTGTGTTCGGCCCCACCCAACCCACACTGCACTCGCGCACCTCGGAGCCCCTCAGCCAGGCCACCACCACCCCCGACACCTACCTGTGGAAATGTGTGTGTCTTAAACAGTGTATGTTGCCAAAGCCCCACCCACCCACCAGCCCCCACCCTTCAGCCTCCTTGCAGCAAACAGCAAACAGCTTGGTCAGCTTCAGCACAGCCTGATTTACCACAAGCAGCTGATTGGCAGTTGGATCGGCCTCCTGGAATACTGCCTATCAGCTGTTCCAGGCTGTGGGGATCGCTGCTGCCCATCGCCATTGTCGCCACCCAAACAGGCATCACGTTTTAGGCCCATTCCAGGCAGCGGGGATGGGCCTAAAACGCGACACACAGAGGCCAAAAACGGGGTGTGTGCAGGCCAAAAACGCGACGCACAGAAGCAACGATGTGCTGTGGTGATCCCCACAGCCTGAAACAGCTGATTGGTGGTATTCTGGGAGGCCGATCCAACCGCCAATCAGCTGCTCGTGCTGAGTCATGCTGCAATAACGTGCTGAAGCTGACCATGCTGTTTGCTGTTTGCCGCAAGGACACTAGCCAGATGAATACTGGTGGATGCTGGTAGGCAGAGGCAGAGGGGTTTTTTTTCATTTTCCTCCGCAAAAACTAATGTGCATCTTATATTCCAGAGTGTCTTATACTCTGAAAAATATGGTAATTGTTCTAACCGTCAAGAAATTTCTGCTTGGTTCTAGGTTGCTTCTCTCCTTGATTAGTTTCTATCCATTGCTTCTTATCCTGCCTCTTCGGGTCCTTTGGAGAATAGGTTGAGCCCCTCTTCTTTGTGGCAACCCTTAGATATTGGAACACTGCTATCACGTCACCCCTAGTCCTTCTTTTCATTAAACTAGGCATACCCAATTCCAGCAACCGTTTTTTATATGTTTTAGCCTTCAGTCCTTTAATCATCTTTGTTTTTCTTGTATGCACTCTTTCTAGAGTCTCAACATCTTTTTTGCATTGTGGTGACTAAAACTAGATGCTGTCAGGGTTCCAAATAGCATCTGAAAT
>NW_028113218.1:0-2000 GCF_964273705.1 Natrix helvetica | reverse complement strand
CAGAAAAATCCCTACTCTGATAAATCATATTAACCAACACCCAGTCCTATTGCACCAGTGTGAACAGGTTACACGTTGCATGTCCATCGTACTATGTATAGTTTTACCTCTCCTATATAAAAAACTACGTATGGTGTTTCTTCTATATAAAACTATGTAGTTTTTCCTCTCCTATATAAAAAACTATGTATAGTGTTTCTTCTATATAAAAACTATGTATAGAGTTTCTTCTATATAAAAACTACGTATAGTTTTTCCTCCTATATAAAAAACTACGTATAGTGTTTCTTCTATATAAAAAACTATGTATAGTTTTTCCTCTCCTATATAAAAAACTACGTATGGTTTTTCTTCTATATTTAATTGTTTTAAATTATTGTAATTTATTTATTTATTGTTCCACCTCCTCCATATTGTATTGTTGTGACCGCTGCTGATGTACGTCGCCCCGAGTCCCTTGGGGGAGAGGGGGCGACTAAGAAGTCAAAATAATAAATAAATAATATAAATATATAAAAACTACATAGTTTTTCGTCTCCTATATAAAAATTACATATACTTTTTCCTCTCCTATATAAAAAAAGTACATATAGTTTTTTCTGTCCTATATAAATAAAATTACGTATAGTTTTTCCTCTCCTATATGAAAACTACATATAGTTTTTCCTCTCCTATGTAAAAAACTACGTATAGTTTTTCCTCTCCTATATAAAAAACTACGTAGTTTTTCCTCTCCTATATAAAAATTACCTATAGTTTTTCCTCTCCTATATAAAACTACATAAAGTTTTTCGTCTCCTATATAAAAAACTACGTATGGTTTTTCTTCTATATAAAAACTATGTATAGTTTTTACTCTCTTATATAAAAAACTACTTATAGTTTTTACTGTCCTATATAAAAAACTACATATAGTTTTTCCTCTCCTAAATAAAAACTACGCATAATTTTTCCTCTCCTATATAAAAAACTACATATAGTTTTTCCTCTCCTATATAAAAAACTACATATAGTTTTCCCTCTCCTATATAAAAAACTGTGTGGTTTTGTATAGTTTTTCCTCTCCTATATAAAAACTACGTATAGTTTTTCCTCTCCTGTTAAAGGATTAACTACTGATTCTGATAAATTATGTAGAGAGGAAGTTATCCCTTTTATTTGGGGGGGGGGGGGCGGTGTTGGCATTGAAAAGCGTAGATCAGGGCTGAGCGTGAAACCCAGATGTAAAGACAGACTATCCTTAAGAGTATCAAGAAGATCCGATTATTGCCTTCCTGCTTAATAAAATAGGTTTGCAGAAAAAGCCGGGCGGGTGCACAGCCTGCTCGCAACTTGCAAGGAGGTGTGATAGGCATGGGTGGGAGGGTTCAAAATCCCCCTTAATGCAAGCCATATTTTCTTAACACCCACCCCAAACAAGCCCCCTCCCCCCCAGCATCACTGACGGAGAGTGTGCATTGAACTCCCTAGATATGCCTGAAGCCCAGGGGAGGGAGGGAGAGCAGTGCTTACATGGTACCTATGATTCCTTGGGGGGCATCCAAAAACGGTTGCAAATGTGAGGGGGGGAGGAATAAAGAACAAGAGGAGGGGAGAAAAAGGATTGAAGCGGGCAGGAGCCCATCCCTTCTTGCCTTCAGTTGAGCAAAGGTGAAAAGCGGGCTTCGTGGGAGACCCCTACATCTTTACCCACCCACCACCTCCCATTTCCAGGATCGGGGCACAGGGGATGCGGGGAGGATCTCTCACCTGTAGGCTGCCACGGCTCGGGTCTCCAGGTATTTCTGGGCCGTCATGACCCGACGAAGAGGAAGTTCTTGGCGGGGGCTCCGGCCCGAGGCTGGGCAGAGTCCGGGTGCCAGAGGAGGGCCCCTCGGGAGTCCCGGTTGGGCAGAAGCAGCAAGCCGCCGCCGCCGCCGCCCCCTCGCCTCTTGCAGCCTCCTGGCTGGCGCGGCGCCGGTGTCCCACGTTCTTCAGCTCCGAAGCGCGGGGCAGGATGA
>NW_028113219.1:0-2000 GCF_964273705.1 Natrix helvetica | reverse complement strand
CTCTCAGGGTGACTCAATACGGGTAGCAAAATGAGATTTTTGACTCTATTAATGCAAATGTATCCCTGGAGGGTTTCATAGCTAGAGAGGCAAGACCATTTCCAGTTTTCATAGTTAGTACCAGAACTAAAACCATAGCCAGAGCAATGGATCCTCATTTAAACCAATTATCCACAGCCATCCTTGCAGCCAATGCAAATTTTCCTGAATAGGCACCCACATCTAGAAAGTATTATTTGTAAGAAAAATGGATGCTGTGTTCAAGACAGTTGAGCAAGACACTGGCTCAACAACTGAAAGAAAGAAAGAAAGAAAGAAAGAAAGAAAGAAAGAAAGAAAGAAAGAAAGAAAGAAAGAAAGAAAGAAAGAAGAATAAGCGCTTAACATCATGAGTAAAAACTTGCCACCTTTATAAAACCAACCTTAAGTCTGTATGGCTGGCTCTGTAAAAGCAGACTTAAAAAATGCCTTCCATACACTTTAAAGTAGCCATTCAAGATTATTTTAAAACACAGTGAAATAATATCATTGGGATTTCTGGTTTTCAGTATACTGTAAGAAAATTGGACAAAGCAAACGTGTTAACAAAAGCCCTACGGAAAGGCCAGTCATTTCCTGTCTGTTTGCTGGAGACTGATCTGTATTGTTTGCCACTTCCAGTAATGGGAATGAACGCTTGACCAATATTTTGCCAGTTTGTAGTACTTGGTTGCTGAAAACACATCTGCCCCACCGGGATTTTTGTGTTGCAGGAGTTTCATTTTTTAGAAAAGATAAAGTCCTTAAAGGAGAGAACTATTGGAACTCATGATCGTTTCTTTATGCTGGAATTTCATGTTCGCTTTCCGATTACGAGATGTATTGCCTTTTGCTGTTGATACTCCTATTTTGTAAGTTCTGGATGGGACACCAGCAGTAGAAACAAATTAATGCATGTTTCCTTCTACTTGTTGTTTAATGCTCTTCTCCTTCCTCTCCTTCCTCTTAGGCGGCAAGGCGAAAGGTCAAGATAATGGTGAGTTTGCATGTTTTATAAAATATATACCATTCTACTCCGAAGAAATTTGAAGTTATACAAATATTTATTCTTCTAAATCTGCATATTTGAGACAGGTATTTGGCCTGGGTGAAAATTTAAAAGTCACAATATGTTTAAAGCATAAACACAGCATGTTCTTTATTCCCGACTTCAGCTTCTAGAGTGGTTATGTTATGGGCTAAGTTATTCTGTTATAGCCAACTCTACAATTATCTTAATGGCACCTTTAAGGTCTAACAAATTTATCAGTGTAGAAACATTCTGGACCACAATTTTTTCATAATAATCATGGAATATTCTGAAATCATATTGCTATGTGAGTATGTAATGTAGAAGCTATTTCTATTGTATTTCAGTAGGCATAATATTCCATGAACGCAAATAAGTGGACTGCAATTCGCTAAGGCTCGACCCATAAAATATTGATTAGACTTTAAGGCACATAAGGTTGTTAGTTGTTCTGCTAATATAGGAACCGCAGTAGGCATTGATTGAGTTTCCTCATAGATTGAAGCCATCATTATAATTATCAACCTTAATATAATCAATACTAAATCTTACATTCTTCACTGTATACCTGTTTCAAATTATCTACAATAGCGTAAAACTAGGTCTCCTATTTTTCAAAAGTCTCAATAGACGTTGTACCTTCATCGCCAATTCAGGTTGAAACCTTAATGCAGGGAAAGTGGGGGATTTCTTCCCCCCCCCCCCATGTGTGAGAGAGAGTGAGAGAGAGAGTGAGAGTGTGTGTGTGTCTGAGACAAAAATTAACAGTGGGTATTATAAAGGCACTGATTTTCATTGCTCTTCAAAGCAAAAGAGATCTTTCAGAAAGCATTTGTCATTCCTGGAATATTGTATAGATGTTTTCTCCTTTTAGAAAATGGTTGGCCCAAATGTTTGCTCACTTTTGGCACCCAGTGGGGACCCCCAAAGTTATCATTCATGTTCAGATTCC
>NW_028113220.1:0-2000 GCF_964273705.1 Natrix helvetica | reverse complement strand
TTGCTGATGTCAGACTCCAGAGGCTCCGGAGGTAGCAAATAACTACCAGATGGCCTTGGCCCCCTCTCTGCCTCTGATACAAAGCCCTTGTCCAAGCCTTCCCCAGACTCCAGGACTGGCCCATGTTCCTCCCCAACCTCCTCATTGTCCGAATCTGCTGCCAGCTCTGCTGACCGCTGGTGGGCCACAACACTTAGCGAGTAATAAGAACCAACCAGGATGGCTTCCAAACCAGGATCAGGGTCTTTGGGGTTATATGTCAGTCCAATTAAGCATGGGATATTTCACTTCTGATGGCCATAAGAAATCATGGTTTGTGCATTACACAAAATCAGTCAATAACCAATGATCTCCTCAAGTCTGTTTCTTGTTCTCAGAATGGAGGTAGCATCTTCAGACCATTCTGGAGGGTCCATGGGGGACCCCCATCTTCCTCAGAGTCATGGAGGCTCCCCTCCAGGGTGAGGCCATCCACCTTTTCCTCCCAGGCAATGCTCGATCCCCCTTGGAAGACCCAGCCCTGCATGGCTTCTCCCCCACAGGAGCCTCTCCTGGCAAGTCACGGAGCCCAAGCGAGGCTGGAGAAACCCCGGGGGCTGCGGCCCCCCAACACTCAACCTGGGACCCATAAACCAGGATAGTCTCTTCCCAGGAATGCCCTAGATCCCCTCCTCCTTCCTGGCCATCCTGGGCCTTCTCTGTGGGTCTGGGCTTTGCTTTCCCCCGGATGCCCCATGTATGGAAAGAGGTGGCAGTGCAACATGGGATATGATCTCACCCCTTCCCAGGACTCAGAAGATGGAACCTGGAAGGGGATTTTGCAGATCTGCTTCCCTTCCCCAACAGGAGGCTCCCCAGCTTCCTCCTCCCAAGATGGGCTCCCCATTCAGCTGGGCAGAGTCCTGTCTGGCATCCCTGCAAGAGCCCCCTTGCCTGGCCTCTGCATGGGAAAGGGTGGCAGGGGAACATGGGATATGGGCTTCTGCATTCCTGGGTCTCTGAAGATGGAAGTTGGATTTTGCAGATCAGCCTTTTCATCTGCAACACAAGGATCCTGAGCTCCCCTTTCCTTATTCCTCCCTCCCTCCTTCCTTCCTTCCTTCCTTCCTTCCTTCCTTCCTTCCTTCCTTCCTTCCTTCCTTCCTTCCTTGCCTTCGCATCCTTGATTTTTCCATCTCTTTTCACTTGGTTTTTTTCTAAAAAAAACCCCACCCTATCTGATTTTTTTTAAACTCTGCAAACTTCTGGTAACTAATTTTTCACTAAAGTTCATTTTGTTTTTAGAAACTGACTGCACTATTTCATCAGCCCTTTTCCGTTGATGCCCTTGAGCATAGCTTTCAAAATAAAGTACATTTTGGTTCCAACTCAGCTGCCAACTATTTCAGTTCTATGATATGCTCTGCCATTAACTGGTCCCTGGAGTTTTGTCTTTTATCACTATGCCAACAAATCTCAGATTTATTTGTTTCTTCAGCCACAGGTGCTGTGTATTCCCTCTGGGCTCAGTTTCAAGCATGGAGACCCCAAATCTCTCAATTCTAGATGATGGCTTTAATTCAGTATCTGCCCGTGTCATTATGAATCACATGGGGATTATTTCCCTTTCATTTCCCTCCAGAGAATTTCCCAACAGGCTTTGAGTCCAAGAACTGGTTGAATTATCCAGGGATCCCTCCTGAGAGGGAGAATTATGATAAAAGTTTCAGCTGTGCTCTTTGGCCGAATCCTCCAGGGGAGACTTTGGGCAGAGAAATGTGAAGTTTTGGAACAGGCAGGGTCTGTGCTCTTGAATGTCTGTCTCTTTCCTTTCCAGATGAAGCTGAGTGTTTCTCCGCGTTTCATTCAGGAAAGTCACTGGATCATACTCCACCTTGTGAGAGTCCTTTGATTTCTTCTAATTCTGCTTTAGAAACAGAAAAGGGATTCATTGATTCACACTATGAATGATGGATGTCTTGCTTCTGCTTCTGATGCTGCTTTTGTCCCATCCAGTCTCT
>NW_028113221.1:0-2000 GCF_964273705.1 Natrix helvetica | reverse complement strand
TTGACTCCCTCTTCTTTGGGGCAACCCCTTAGATATTGGAAGACTGCTATCATGTCTCCCCTAGTCCTTCTTTCTATTAAACTAGACATACCCAGTTCCTGCAACCGTTCTTCATGTGTTTTAGTCTCCAGTTCCCTAATCATCTTGGTTGCTCTTCTCTGCACTCTTTTCTACATCGTGATTAATTGAAGCCAATTACCTTATAAAGGCCACTGATGAAATTATGGTACTTCACACCATGCTCCAGCGATGCCGCTTCGATCCTGGTTTTCCAAAGCTGAAAGAGAAAGTGCAATATTCGTAGGATTTGATAAAGAACATAGGGCCATCCCTGGCATTCAAACTAGGGAAAAATCTGTTTCCCGTAGTCCTATCTGGAGATGCTAAATTAAATCAAGGATTTTTACCGTGTTTACCTATTATGTGGAAACTACAGTATGTGTCTATCACATGGAGACGGACAGCAAGAGAATAGAAATGGATTCTCCAGGGCCAAGAAATTAAGACTTTCAACATTGGGAAAATAAACTTATGCAAGATCCAATTTGGGTCGGTCACCGGGACCAGAGGTTTAATTTTCCAAGCTTTTGGATTTATGCTAGAGACCATCCTTGGGAAGCATCTCTCTACCGAGGTGGCGCAGTGGTTAGAGCCGAGGTGGTGCAGTGGTTAGAGTGCAGTACTGCAGGCTACTTCAGTGGACTGCTAGCTGCAGTTCAAATCTCACCAGCTCCTGGTTGACTCAGCCTTCCATCCTTCCGAGGTAGGGGTAAAATGAGGACCCAGATTGTTGGGGGCAAGAGACTGACTCTCTAAACCACTTAGAGAGGGCTATAAAGCACTGCAAAGCGGTATATTAAGTAAGTGCTATTGCTACCTGAATGTATGCTTTGGGTTTTTCTATGTGTAGTATTTATATGGTGCCTGGTTGTGTGTGGCTTTTAAGTTGTTGGCTGGGGTGTTGATGGCCAGCTACTAAGTAGTTTCTGTCGTTTCCTTGTGCTGCCAATCCTCCACTCCTAGGTATCTGATAAGCTGGTGGTAAATCAGCACTCCTGTTGACTGACAAGGGGCCTGTTTCCCAGGCTTCAATCATTTTCCTGGCTGTTTTTGTACCTGCTCAGCCAAAAATCTTGGTAGCTGCAAAACTGAATGCTGAATACATTGAAACTGAATAAATGCATGGCTATTATTTAGTGAGCTGAGACTTTGGACATTAGGTATTATGTTGCTGACAGATGTAGCTTATGCATGGACAATGGCTATGAAATACGATCATCCTTAACAGAAACTATTACATAAAATCACACACACACACGAGATATTTTATGTTATATTCAATGAAGGATGACCGTATTTCATATCTCCCTCTTTCTCTCTCTCTCTCTCTCTCACACACACACACACAATTTACATTGTTGTAATTGCATTGCTGCTTGCTTTTCTCTTTCAGTTATTCACTTTGTCCCGCTCTAGTAAATAAATAAAGCACATTTTCTTAAAATGAGCACCCAAGCGATTATAGAAAGTAGAAACTCAGCAGAAGATGGGCATTTCAGATGTACAATATTTTATAATATCTCAAATGTTTTTGGGTCTTTCTTACCGTCCTCATATCTCTCTTTTTCAGATATCTGGCCTTGGTGGCGTACACAAAAGCCCTCCGAACAGCTCGATATGCCAAGCTATAGCAGCGGTTCTTCCGTCCACGAAAATGCTACAGAGAATGGAAAGGAGGACACAAAGAGAGCAATATATATATATATATTCCTTATAGGAAACCCCCAACTCACCCAAAAAACCCTTGAAGGTGGCTTGATGTGTTTAGACAACACGTGGCACCACAACTGGCAGTTGGCATCACTGTGCCAAACCAGAAATTGTTACCCCTGTGCCTTCAGCCCACCCATTGAGCCCTGGCACGATCCAAGATGGGCATCGGTAGTAAGAAGTCCATTCAATAGATCGGGCTGCTGAGAACAGGGAATTCTGGGAGCTGT
>NW_028113222.1:0-2000 GCF_964273705.1 Natrix helvetica | reverse complement strand
CGACGAGAACTGGGAAGCTATTTTTTTAGCCATCCTAGAGAGAGAAATCCTAATTCCTCCCTCTTTCTCCATACATTTTTGTTAACGTCTCTCCAATACCAACTTGCAATTTATTTATTGTTTAGCGTATGGCAAATACGTACATGGACTTGCAGTAGTTCAAATGTTAAATGTCCATTAGCACCAACTTGTAATAATAATAACCATAAGAAAGACAAAAAGAAAAAAAGAAATGTTTGGATTGTGGACGTGAGAAGAAAAAGAACTGGAGAAAAAACATCAAAGATCTGCAAATAATAGAATAACCGAGTAGGAAGGGACCTTGGAGGTCTTCTAGTCCAACCCCCTGCTCAAGCACTATACCATTCCAGACAAGTGCCTGTCCAGTCTCTTCTTAAAAACTTCCAGGGTTGGAGCATTCGCAACTTCTGGAGGCAACTTCCATTCCACTGCTTAATTGTTCTCACTGTCAGGAAATTTCCCCTTAGTTCTAGGTTGCTTCTCTCCTTGATTAGTTTCCATCCATTGCTTCTTGCCCTACCCTCAGGTGCTTCGGAGAATAGCTGGACTCCCTCTTCTTTGGGGCAACCCCTGAGATATTGGAAGACTGCTATCACGTCTCCCCTAGTCCTTGTTTTCATTAAACTGGACCTACCCAGTTCCTGAAACTGTTGTTCATACTGTTATGTTTTACCTTGGAGTCCCCTAATCCTCTTTGTTGCTCTGTTCTGTTTTCTTTCTGAAGTCTATCAAATGTATTCAATAGAAATAGAACAACTCTAGGAAAAGAAAGCAATGGCTGTAGCGAGAGGTACCTTGGGTACAATCCCAAAAGTCCTGGAGCACCTTTTGCACACCCCCTGACATTGATCAAGTCTCCATCAGTCAATTTCGGAAGGCAGCTTGACTTGGAGCAGCTTACATCCTGCAAGGATAACGTCAACGTTTATCAAGCAAGGACATCAGCCTGTCCCAGGTCTTTGGGAAGGACCTAATAGGTTGACAAAAATAGTACCAAATCCAGTCTGAACATCTGGCTGGCTGTGCAACAGACCATAATAATAATAATGTCACTGGTGGAGATACGAATGTGAGATTCTTGGTTTAAAGCAGTTTAGCTTCGTCGGACATCTTAACCCATCTGACAGCGATTAAACGAAGCAAACTGGTAGGGTTTTTTTTCCCTTAACTAAAGGAAACAATAGTTTTAAAAAATCTTTCCACAAATATGTAGCAATTGATCATCCTGTCTCTGGTCTTTCTCATTTTAAATTAAGTTGGATGGAGCGAGCGTCCTACATCAAATCAGTAGGTTATTACCTGGTCACAGGGATTTACAATCAGTTATATGTGGGAGGTATCTATGCCTCTAAGCTCCTTCCCTCCGCCAATTCCTTCCAGATTTTCTTGCATCCATGGGATGTACACCAGAACGATGATGTTTTTGTAACAGAAGCAAATTTAGTTTAGGCTTGAGTTTGGGGACATTCTGGTTTTGAACTGTTAGCGGAAGGGCGATGGGAATTTTGAAGATTATGAAAGAAGACTAGAGTTTCATAAAGACAATAACAAGATTAATTTTGTTTGTGTGTTTATTACTTTCAATAAACAGCTATGGATACCCAACACTCAACAATGGCCAAAGGGGATTTATAAAGGTCAAGAACCAAAGGCAAAAAGGAATTATGATAAAATATAAATAAGTGGCCTGAGTCGCTGCAGTGGTATATACAGTAAATATAACAAATTATCAGTGCATACACAACAAGCTCTCTGAACTTGGTGGTTTTCTTGCAGATGTTTCATTACCCAGCTGGGCAACATCATCAGTGTCAGAAAGGAGAGGGGAAGAGGGAGGAAGAGGAGGAGGACTGTGGGATCCTTGGTGGGCTTGATGCAGACATTTCATTACCCAACTAGAGAGCATCAACATTGCTAGAAAGGAGTGGGCTTTGCTCTCTATTTATATACAAATAAGCAGAGAGCAAACTCCACTCTCA
>NW_028113223.1:0-2000 GCF_964273705.1 Natrix helvetica | reverse complement strand
CAGGACACTGCAGCCTTCATAAGTGCATCCCAGTTGCCAAGTGCCTGAATTTCTATAATGTGACCATCGGTCGTCAGTATGAGGACTGTCGCAATTCACGACTGTCATGGAAAGACTCCATTACGGTTGTAAGTGGGGGACTACCCGTAGAATTCATTCGTTTTTTTCTACTGTATTGCTGGCTGTGTGGTACGCCTGTACCTTAATTTGCTCATTCGCTCCTAATCCTGCAAATTCAAAACTTCCGGGAAACGATTGGAGCTTTTATCCCAAATTTGGATGGTGACATTATGCACACAGATTGTGGTTTCCTCTTATCGAAGGTGTGACGTTCTCCTCCACCTCAAGTGCCACGGACCCCTGCCAGCCATGTTCCATGTGCCCGAGACAACTTCCCATCCATGATTCCTGCACGGTAACCCGTGACACCCTTTGCGCCACCAGCTGTCCGCGCGGACATTACCTCGCACCAGGAAACGGGACACAGCCCCGAAGGTCCTGCGTTCCTTGCCGGGTGTGCGAGGAAGGCTACGGGGCAATCCAGGAGTGCAAGCCTGGCAGTGACACAGTGTGCCAAAAATGCCCCGAGGGTTACTACTCGGAGGTGAAGAGCCCGTACGAGCCGTGTCTGATTTGCCGACGAGAATGCGGACCAAAGGAAGTCATGATCCAGCCGTGCACCCCGTTATCAGACACCCTCTGCATGGGTACGTGTGCGCACCGGGGGGGGGGGGAACCTGGACGGGGGAGGGGCAGGATCCTTCAGGAAAATTCAGGGGGGGATGAAGGACACAGGATGCTCATCGGGGAACGAGAGGATTCTGCGGACTCGTTCCACCGAAGAGTGCGATTGCATTTGCTCGCAGCCGAACCGCCTTCTCTCTAAAGATTTGGGGGCTCCCTTACAGGTGGTTCTCGCTTTACGACCACAATCGAGCCTGTAATTTCCATTGCTAAGCAAGAGAGTTGATAAGGGAGCTTTGCCCCATTTTACAACCTTTCTTGCCACAGTTGTTAAGCAGATCACTGCGCTTCTTAAATTACTAACACGGTTGTTAAGTGAATCAGGCTTCCCTCTTGAGTTTGCTTATCGGAAGGTCGCAAAAGGGGATAATGTAACCCCGGGACACTGCCACCGTCATAAATACAAGTCAGTAGCCAAGCGTCTGAATTTGGAGCACATGACCCTGGGGAGGCTTCAATGGTCGTAAGTGTGAAAAATGGTCCGAAGTGATTTTCTTTCAATGCCGTTGTAACTTTTGAATGATCATTAAACAAACTGTTGTAAGTCAAGGACTACCTGTATTTGGAAGCTGGGCAGAAATTCTGTCAGGTTTTATGTACTGGTAGTCCTCAACTGATGACTGTCCGTTTAGTGACTGTTCAAAGTTACAACGGAACTAGAAAGGGTCATTTTCAAGCAGTCCCAGTTTTAGGTACTTCTGGATAGTCCTTGAATTACAAAGATTCATTGAGCAACCATTTGAAGTTGCTTTTCCGAGGGGAAAAAAGTGACATGACTGATCCTCGTAGTTATGACTGTCACAGCATGGCCAAGGCAGGCGGTTGTTAAGTGAATCATGCCTGAATTTAGGCCTTTTATGCTGTGATTGTTAAGCATCACTGCAGTCCTTAAGGCAGGGGTGTCCAAACTTGGGACTTTAAGACTTGTGGACTTCAACTCACAGAATTCCCCAGCCAGCTAGAGCTGGCTGGGGAATTCTGGGAGTTGAAGTCCACAAGTCTTAAAGTTCCCAAGTTTGGACACCCCTGCCTTAAGGGAACCAGGCTGTCGTTCAGGAAATCCAGCTCCCCCCCCCCCCCCCCCCCCGATGGGCTTGACAGGTGTTGGAAGATGTCTGGGAAGGTCACAAAAGGTGATTGTGGGACTCGGGAATGCTGCGCCACAGTGATGCAGGCCTCAGAGAGGAGCACTGCAGGCTACTTCTGCTGACTGCCAGATATCTGCAATTTGCCAGTTCGAATCTCACCAGGCGCCA
>NW_028113224.1:0-2000 GCF_964273705.1 Natrix helvetica | reverse complement strand
GAAGAGGCAAGAGGCAGAGGGGCTGGAAGTGTGTGCGTGTGCACAGGCTGTGAGTCTTAAAAACTTCTGAGTGACTACAGGAAGAGGGAAGAGGCAAAGGGTCTGGAAGTGTGCGTCTGTGCTCAAACCTCTGAGTTTTAAAAACGTCTGATTGAATCTAGGAAGAGGGAAGTGGCAGAGGGACTGGAAGTGTGTGCTTGTGAACAGTCTATGAGTCTTAAAAACATCTGAGTGGCTCCAGGAAGAGGGAATAGGCAAAGGGGCTGGGAGTGAGTGGGTGCAGAGGATGTGAGTTTTAAAAACGTCTGAGTGACTCCAGGAAGAGGGAAGAGGCAGAGGTGCTGCAAGTGTCTGCGTGTGCACAGGCTGTGACTCTTAAAAACATCTAATTGGATCCAGGAAGAGAGAATAGGCAAAGGGGCTGGAAGTGTGTTCGTGTGCACAGGCTGCGAATCTTAAAAACATCTGAGTGACTCCAGGAAGAGGGAAGAGTCAGAGGGGCTGGAAATGTGTGCGTGTGCACAGGCTGTGAGTCTTAAAAACATCTGAGTGATTGCAGGAAGAGGGAAGAGGCAGAGGGGCTGGAACTGTGTGTTTGTGTGCACAGAGTGTGGATTTTAAAAATGTCTGATTGATTCCAGAGAGGGCGAATAGGCAAAGGGGCTGGAAGTGTGCGTCTGTGCACAAACCTGTGAGTTTTAAAAACTTCTGAGTGACTACAAGAAGAGGGAAGAGGCACATGGGCTGGAAGCATGTGCTGTGCAATGGCTGTGAGTTTTAAAAATGCATGTGTGAATCTAGGAAGAGGCAGAGGGGCTGAACGTGTGTTTGTGTGCACAGGCTGTGAGTTTTCAAAACGTCTGAGTGAATCCACGAAGAGGAAAGAGGCAGAGGGGCATGAAGTGTGTGTCTTTGCACAGGCTGTGAGTTTTTAAAACATCTGAGTGAATCCAGGAAGAGGGAATAGGCAAAGGGTCTGGAAGTGTGCGTCTGTGCACAAACCTGTGAGTTTTAAAAACCTCTGATTGAATCCAGGAAGATGGAAGAGACAGAGGGACTGGAAGTGTGTGCTTGTGAACAGTCTGTGAGTCTTAAAAACATCTGAGTGGCTCCAGGAAGAGGGAATAGGCAAAGGGGCTGGAAGTGTGCGTCTGTGCACAAACCTGTGAGTTTTAAAAACGTCTGATTGAGCTTCCGGTTTTTTCCTGGCGCCGATGGCAGGCTTTCTCTGAGCCTGTCAGATCAAGAGACAGTTAGAGGTGTTTTTTTACGATCTTTAACACCTCGGACACTCTTAAATTCTTGGAATTTATGAGGGAGAGATTCAGCTGTCGGGTTGAGCCCCTCGTATAGCCTCCAGGTGGATTTATAGCCTCTGGAGTGCGACGAGGTTTGCCCCCCTTCGCAGTTGTTGTATTCTCCTGTCTTTTTGATAACCTCTGCTAATTAGCAGAGCCAGTCGCCGGGGAACAGCCTTAACATCTCAACATCTCAACATCTCAAGAAGGAAGCAAGACTTTTGCAAGTATTTTAAGTCTTAATTGGGGGGGGAAATATCTTTAAAAAGAACGCTACTGCTGAGTTTGAGAGGCGTGGGCTTAGAACAAAGGATTCAAAATGGCGTTGATTTATAGCTGAAAACCTACAGAAAACGAAAGCTAATTACTTGCTGATAGCCGGGGCAGTAAAGGCAGAATGGCTGAAACAACCCTAACTATTAACAATCTTTAAGCCAGTTTACATAACCTGAACTACTTAAATGTCAACGTTTTAACTTCGAGCAACTTAGAAAGAAACATTTGCAAGTATTAATTTACAGCTGAATACCTAAGGAAATTGAATGGTGACAGCTAGAGGCGGCTGAAAGAATTATTAATTATGGCAACGGAACAAAAAGCTTCCCCAGGTGCTACAATAAATTATCAGGATTTCAAGGACTTTATAAGGGAAGAAAATGCTTTTTTACGCAAAGAAATTAAGGAGGTTAAAGAAATGGTTCA
>NW_028113225.1:0-2000 GCF_964273705.1 Natrix helvetica | reverse complement strand
TTCTGGAGAGAATTCCTAAAATCGATCGGGTCCATGCAGGGACTCAGCTCAGCATTTCATCCCAGCACAAATGGGGCAGCAGAGAGGGCCAATGCGATGGTGGAACAGTACATCCGGTGTTATGTGGACTATCAGCAAGACAATTGGTCGGACTTGCTACCCTTCGCTGAAGTAGCATATAATAATGCAGTTCACAGCAGTACAGGATTAACTCCTTTCCAGATTACCAGTGGCATGGAATTCGTTCCCATGCCTGAACTACCTAAGGAACCTCCCTCCTCCATGTCCCTGAATGAATGGCTGGAGGCACTAAAGAAGGGATGGGAGAATACGAAAAAGGCGATAACAGATGCGGCAGAAGCCTACAAGAAGCAAGCTGATAAACATCGTTCCCTACAACCCCCCTTTCGAGTGGGGGACAAAGTTTTTTTGTCTACTAAATACATAAGATTAAAGATGCCTAGTAAGAAATTAGGTCCAAAATTTCTAGGTCCTTTCCCAATAGAAAAGATAATTAATCCAGTTACAGTTCGACTCAGCCTACCCAGACTCTTAGGGAAAATTTACCCGGTATTCCATTGTAGCTTATTGAAGCCGGTAAGGGGGTCTAGCACGAGACCATCCACCCAAATTCCACCTCCTCCCATAGTGGTAGAAGGGGAAACACATTATGAGGTGAAAAAAATATTAGATTCCAGGTTGTATAGGGGTCCCTTACAATATTTAGTGCATTGGAAGGGATACCCTTTGTCAGAAGGTACGTGGGTGAAAAGTTGGGATCTGAAAGCAGATAAATTAGTGAAACAATTCCATGAGAAGTTCCCTGATAAGCCAAAGGGTCCCCCTGGGGGAGGAAGAGGTGGTTAAATTTTAATAGGTTAACTTTTATGTTATTCTCTTTTCAGGAAACGTTTTTCTCTTGAGGAGAGGCTGCCTGTCAGGCCTGTAATTCTGTTCCTTTTAGGATCTTTGGCCTGCCACATATTTTTATATATATATATATATTCTTATGCTGTTTCATTGGTATAGTAGTTGGGAGGGGGGAATAGAAAGGAGTAGGATGGGCTTCCAGTTTTGCTACGGACGTCGAGGGCAGGCTTTCTCTGAGCTTGTCGACCCACTAGACCGTAGAGGCGTTTTTTTAAAGATCATAAACGCCTTGGAAACTCTGAAATTCTTAGGAATCTAGGAGAGAGATTAGCGCTACTGGGTTGACCTCTTGTACCTCCCCAGAAGGATTTATAGCCTCTTGGGTGTGGGCAAGCAGAGCCCCCCTTTGCAGATGCTTCAAGCTCCAGTCTAATGGAATCCTCTGCCAAGCGGCGGAGCAAGACGCCATAAATAACAACGTTTTAACTCCGAGCAACTCAGAAGAAAACATTTGCAAGTATTTTAAGTTTTAAGTTTGAAAAACTTTGTCAAAGAACGCTATTACTGAACTTGAAAGGTGTGGGCTTAGAACAAAGGATTCAGAACAAAGGCTTCAAAATGGCGTTAATTTACAGCTGAATACCCAAAGAAAACGAAAGTTAATTGAATGGTGACAGCTAGAGGCGGCTGAAAGAATTATTAACAACTTTAAAGTTAGTTTATACAATTTGATCTACTTGGAGGAGTATTTTGTGAGAAAGTTGTGTTTTTTGTTAAGCATGGCAACGGAACAAAAGGTGGCTTCCCCAGGTGCTACAATAAATCTACAGGATTTGAAGGACTTCATAAGGGAAGAAATTGCTTTTTTAGGTAAAGAAATTAATGAGGTTAAAGAAATGGTTCAGGATACCATTAAAAAGCACGACCAGCTCGATAAAAATTTACACGCTATAGCCGCAGGTCTGTCAGAAGTTGTTCTTAAGGTGGACAGTAAAGTTGAGCAACTGGCTTTGGATTTGGAAACCAAAACGAAGGAAACAGATTTGAAATTTGTTGAAATGGAGGGGAATATGCAAAGGATGGATAATGAGATTATTATGATGCAATTCAGATCTATGGAGTACGCTGTT
>NW_028113226.1:0-2000 GCF_964273705.1 Natrix helvetica | reverse complement strand
AGGTGTGAAGAAGGCGGCAGATGGTTCCCCTTGTTTACATGAGCTGCGTGGGAGCCTGGGGGTTTGGCTCGGGGGGGGCGGGGGGAATCATTGTTAAATACTATGCTCTGATGCCTTGGAATTTCAGAGTTAGTTTTACTTCGCCTTTACTATGCTGTGCATTCAATAAGTGGTATGCTTTTTAGAAATGACATGATCCTGGACTTTTTATTTGGGTACTAAAGCTGGTTGTTGACAGCTGCTTTATATTTATAAGCTCAGGCTAAAAAATGGGATACCCACTATAAGATTTTGATGGAAGCTTTTTCATTTTAATATCTGCGGAGAGAGAAAATGACATTTATGGGGGAGGGGCTTAGTTTATTGAGACATCTACATTCTGAACTGCACAGGAAAAATCCAAATACTCTCCCCCCCCCCACTTTCCCTCTCTCTCCCTTACTCTCCCTCTCCCTTTCTTTCTCCCTCTCTTCCCCTTTCCCTCTTCCCCCTCTCCCTGTACAATAAAGCTAGAAGTAGTATTTCTGTGCGTTCTCTCTCTCGCTCTCCCTCTCCCTCTCCCTCCCTTACTCTCCCTTTCCCTCTTCCCCACTCTCTCTCTCCCTCTCTCCTCTCCCTCTCTCCCATACAATAATAGAAGTAGTATTTCTGTGTTTTCTCTCTCTCTCTCTCCGTATATGGAAATGTATTTCAAAATCAACAAAGCATAAGGGAATGTTAAATGCGCTCCAAGGGTTTGACATCAACCATCAATCCGACTCCCCAGGAAGAGGCAAATCAACAAATGCAGCCTCTCCAGCATCCCTCTTTTCTGAAGCTTCACCGCTGTTCTAATTGACTGCCACCGAAACAAGTTAAGTCTATAAACAGGAGGCAAGATAACACAATGGAACGAACCGGAGCTCGTAAAGTTAGTCGTAAATGTGGGGGGGGGGGGTAGGGAGGAAGAGGATGAGCTACTGAAGGAACTGGCACACGGGAAGGTGCTATAAGGAATCAGGGGAAGACCGAAAGAATTCGGAAGATGTACACAATGCCTTAGGGACGTGGTGGCTCAGTGGCTAAGACGCTGAGCTTGTCCATCACAAAGGTCGACAGTTCGGCGGTTTGAGTCCCTAGCGCCGCATAACAGAGTGAGCTCCTGTAACTTGTCCCAGCTTCTGCCAACCTAGCAGTTTGAAAGCGCATAAAGAAATGCAAGTGGAAAAAACAGGAACCACCTTTGGTGGGAAGGGAACAGCATTCCTTGCGCCTTCGGCATTGAGTCATGCCGGCCACATGACCACGGAGACGTCTTCGGACAGCGCTGGCTCTTTGGCTTTGAAACAGAGATGAGCATCGCCCCCTAGAGTCGGGAACGACTAACACATATGTGCGAGGGGGAACCTTTACCTTTACATAACTTCCTTCACTAAACAAGGCAGTCAGTAAGTGAAGATTGCCTACCAGTGGATCCCCAGGAAACTCTTTTGAAGTTTAGAAAGAAAGAAAGAAAGAAAGAAAGAAAGAAAGAAAGAAAGAAAGAAAGAAAGAAAGAAAGAAAGAAAGAAAGAAAGAAACCAACTATCAATCAGGGTTAAAAGCCTGGCCGGATATTAAGCCTATCTGGGCTTCTTTTTGTAAACCCTGCTTGGATTTATCCTGGTAATCCGAAGTGAAGCCTTGGGGTCAAACTCAGACCGATTGGAGAAGTGCAGCAGGGAGCATGTTATCTCGAGCCGCCGCTTTGTGCGTAGCCAGGCGTAACACCTGTCCAGATGCTGATATAGGTTTCATTGCAAGAAGATCTTTCCCGAGGCTGCAAAGTTTTCGGGACCCTATCCGACCTCCCCCCTCCCCTCTAATCCCAAAACCTTTGCAGAGAGGAGGAGGAAGAGGACTGTGGGGTCCTTGGTGCTCTCTGAGCTTGGTTTCCTTCTTGCAGATGCTTCATCACCCATCCAGATAGCATCATCAGCTGCTTGTAGGGTGTGGGGTTCACTCTCGTTTTATATGCTAGT
>NW_028113227.1:0-2000 GCF_964273705.1 Natrix helvetica | reverse complement strand
GGAGGCTTGAGGGACCTTCAGGACGCTTCCCTGAAGCCTCCGGAGTAGTCAAAACGAACCTCCAAGCAAACCAGAAGTTACTTCCTCGGAGGGTCGTTTTTTTGCACTCCAGATGCTTCAGGGAAGCTCATGAAGCCTCCGGAGGGCCTCTGTGGGACCGGGGGAGGCTCTTTTCGGCCTCCCCAGGCTCCTATAAAGCCTCTGGAGCCTGGGGAGGGCGAAAAATGGCTTTAAAAAGGGTGAACTCAGCTGGCCAGCGCGCACATGCGCGCTGGCCAGCTGACAGGGCAGCACCTCGCGTGCCCTGACAAATGGCTCTGCGTGCCCAAGGGGTTGGACTAGAAGATCTCCAATTCCCTTCCAACTCTGCTATTGTATTGTGTAACCCCCTGCTCAAGCAGGAGACCCTCTACCGTTCCAGACAAATTGTTGTCCAATCTGTTCTTCAAAGCTTCTAGTGATGGTCCACCCATTGACTTCTGGTGGCAAGCAGTTCCACTGGTCAATTGTTCTCCCTGTCGGGAAATTCCTCCTTAGTTCCAGGTTGCTTCTCTCCTTGATGAGTTTCCATCCGTTGCTTCTCGCCCTGCCTTCGCCTGTAGAGAAGCATGGATAGAAGCAACGAAAGCATGAAGGCCAGGGCCAAAAGGCCGACCAGGGAGTAGATCCAAGAATGGAGATGACCTCAAAAGTTACACAGAGCCTGATTGTCCACTCTAGTCTTCCAGAGCAGGGGGTCTCCAAACTTAGCCACTTAGTCATTCACAGCCCGTAATGAGTCCTAAATAGTTTGTAAAGTGTCCGACAGAAGTCTGCCAAAGTCTTTTGGGCTAAGGCTGAGAAGCACCCACCTTTATCTCCCTTGAAACGCTGCCAGAGACCTAATGGCCAATTAGTTTTGCAAGGCCAAACGGAGCACAGAGTCAAACGGAGCCTCTCAGAGTTTGAACCGACCAGAACGAACAAAGTTGCTTCCTGCAAAGGCTCACGTCCTGTTTGCTCTTCTTTTATGGCTTATGGGAGGGGCCAATCATCTCCAAGCCTTTCTCCCCAGTGGCCCCTTTTGTCTTAACTCTTCTTGCCTTCTGGCAACTCCACGCATGCACCCACTACCAGGAACAGGCTCCCCCTGTTCCTCTGCCTTGCTGATGTCAGACTCTGGAGCAGGGGTGAAATGCTACTGGTTCGGGTTGGTTCGCCTGAAGGGGTGAGTGGGGGTCTGTTTTTGCTCCTAGCAGGCTTTCCTGAGGCCTACTAGGCCAAAACGGGGGGATGGGGTGGGGGTGCTGAGAAAGAAAGGTAGGAAGGAAGGAGAAAGAAAGAAAGAAAGAAAGAAAGAAAGAAAGAAAGAAAGGGAGGGAGGGAGGGAGGGAGGGAGGGAGGGGGGAAAGGAGAGGAAGGAAGGACTACAAACCTGGCAGTAGAAGCAGCTTCAGAGGATAATCCAGGGCTGGGAGGGACCTAGAGGTCATCTAGTCCAACCCTGCTCCAGCTGGACATTGTTAAAGTGAGTTTCTGTGTTTTGAGCCCCTAGTTGCATGACTTCATACCCATGCCCCCCCAGTCACATGACCCCCACCAAGCCACAGCCACCAACCCATGGCCACAGAACTGGTAGTAAAAAAATTTAGATTTCACCACTGCTCTGGAGGCTCCAGAGGCAGCACATCACTCCCAGATGGCCCCGGCCCCCTCTCTGCCTCCCTCACCAGAGCCTCCCCCAGACTCCAGGACTGGCCCATCTTCCTCCCCAACCTCCTCACTGTCCAACTTTGCTTCCAGCTCTGCAGGCCTCCGGCTGACCACCACGCTGGTCTTCAGCTTCTTCCCAAGCCTTGGTGTTGGTATCCTTCGCACCCTTTCCCAATATGCAGATGCAATTGACTTCTTGCTGAGGTCAGTGTCTAAATTTATTGACTGCGGGCAGGAATATTGACCCGAGAGGAAGCTGAGGTCAACTGGAGTCCCTCCCCGGGGTCATAAATTCTCCTATTGACTCC
>NW_028113228.1:0-2000 GCF_964273705.1 Natrix helvetica | reverse complement strand
AGCTTCCGGTTGGGAGGGGGGAAAGCACAGCATGCCAGGAGGAGACTCTATGGTGCGGGAATCGGACTTCCGGTTGGCTCCAGAATTGAATGGGGGGCTTCTGGTTAGGACCGTTGTGGCTCTTTGAGTGTTTAAGGTCTGGGGAAGTCCTGCCTTAGCACTTGGCCACCATAGATTGATGTCAAGCTGGCCACACACCTCCTTCCCCCCCACCCCAAGGTCAGACATGACCCCAAGGAGGCACTCAATGAAATCAAGTTTTACACCCCTGGACTAAACTCTTAGTTTAGAAAGCTACATGAACAGAAAAACGAGGGATGAGTGCTAATACTAGGCTTAACTGCACACCCTTGTTGAGTCGATTTAAAGAGAAATCGCAAAAAAAATTCATTGCAGGGAAAAATTTGGCACATCAACTGTCACCAACCACAGCCTAACAAAACCTCCAGAGTCAGGCGAAGTCTATCTGCCAAGTGGAATGACAGAAATTACAAAAAAAGAGGGCGGTGGAATTGTGTTATGCATTCCGTTTCCAGCTTTTCCTTCTCCTGGCTGCCGGCATTGAGATGAACGTAGAAAACAATTCCATCGCATTTTGTTATTATTATTTTAATTCTGGCTCCTCATGCATTTTTAAAGTGATGGCGGCTTATGAATTATTTCTGGTTGGTTGCGTTGTCATGTTATTTTAATTGTGTTTTAAATCAAACACCAGCCTTGTCAACGGCTGGGTATGTGCCTTGTTGTGGAACAACAGGATATAAATTATAGAAGCAAGCACAGAGGCATCTAATCCGACAGCTTTCATCCGTGTTGGGGTTCCAGTGCCCATCACCTCGGGGAATAATTTGACGGGTTGGGGATGATGGTAGTTGGAATCTATTTCCTCTAGAAGGCACAAGGTTGGGGGATGGACCAGAATGGAAGAGATGGGATAGGATTTAGTCCTAGGCACCCTGAAATTATTATTTTCCCTTCTCACCGCTTGGGACAAGCAACAGACGGGAAACTGACCAGGGGAAACTTGGGTGGGTTTGATTTTGAGATTTTGAGAATGGGATGTGTGCCCACCCTCTCCGAAAACCTGAAAAGGTACCAATAAAGGAGACTATCTGTGGCTCAGGGTTGAAATGAAGGGTCCTTGGTGCTCTCTGAGCTTGCTTTCTCTCTTGTAGACATTTCATTATCCAACTAGGTAACATCATCGGAGCTAGAAGAAGGGAATTAGGTTTGCAGCAAGAGGAGGAGGAAAAGTGGGGGAAGGAGAAGAGGAAGAAGAAGAGGAGGAAGAAGAAGACGACGTCATGCGCTGGTGACGTCTCGCCTGGACTACTGCAATGCTCTCTACATGGGGCTTCCCTTGAGATGCACTCGGAGACTGCAGTTGGTCCAGAATGCGGCCGCGCGGGTGATTATGGGGAGTACTAGGTACTCCCATGTAACACCTCTCCTGCACGAGCTGCACTGGCTTCCTGTGGTCTATCGGGTGCGTTTCAAGGTTCTGATAACGATCTTCAAAGCGCTCCATGGCTCAGGATCTAGTTACCTGCGGGATCGCGTCCTGCCCCATACATCCCTACGACCAATTCGCTCGCACAGAGAGGGACTTCTCCAGGTGCCGTCCACCAAACAGTGCCGGGGGGCGGCACCTAGGAGCAGAGCCTTCTCTGTGGCGGGCCCAGCCCTGTGGAATGACCTCCCCCCTGATATCAGGATTACCTCTGATCTCCGCTCCTTCCGTGTAAAGCTCAAGACCCACCTCTTCCAATTAGCTGGCCTGGCTCAACCATAGTTTTATCCTATTGCTCCTGACGGGTTTTTTAAATTTTGTAATTTTAACTGAGGGTGTTTTAAATAGTTATTTTAATTCTATTTTATATATATTTTATGAGTGTTACCTCCTCCATGTACATGTACGTGTATGTGTTTATTTGTATTTGTATATGTATTGTATATATATGTATATTGTATGTGTTTTATTGTACGCCGCCCCGAGTCCT
>NW_028113229.1:0-2000 GCF_964273705.1 Natrix helvetica | reverse complement strand
TAAAAGTTGCCAAGGTTGGACACCCCAGCTTTAAAAATGGCATTCCAACTGGTTGCATTGGAAGCTCTTCTACCAAGAAGGTCACTCTTGAAAGCCCCATGGTTGAAAACTGTCTGCTTACGAGTGACAATAATTCCTTCTCCCTATCTTCCTTTGTAGAACGAGATTACAGCAGTTTGTGTGACAAGCAACCCATTGGCCGACTGCTATTTCGACAGTTTTGTGAGACCCGGCTGGAACTCCTACGGTGTATCCACTTCCTGGATGCTGTGGTAAGGCAAGCACAGTTTCTAGAGTGGCTTTGCTCAGCCAGTCCTTAAGGGACAATCAGATTCCCTTTGGCAACTCCTATTTAAAGTATGCCCAAACCCGTGGATAGCACGAGATTGATGATGAAGGGTCATAAGTCAGCAGCAAAGTTGATGGAATCCTTGGTACTTCAAGTCTAGAAGAGTGACAGGGGGAAAAAACAACCTTTTACAGGGTATGCCATATTGAGCTACGTGGACCTGTGATCTTATTAAATAAATAATAAGCCCATTTGCTTTCCTCCTCCAATCAGGAATGGTTTAGCTGGGTGCAAAATACCTGCCTTACATGCAAACTTGTCATGGGTTTGGTGTTCTCAGGAATATCCCACTGAAAACAAGTGGGATCGAGTGGCATGTGTGAGAAGAAAGGTCCTTTGCCAAGCACTCTTGAGAGATGTTTCAGCTTGATCCTTCATCCTTTGTTAACCAGCTGGAATTTGGAGAATCAATCGTGGGTGTTTCTCATCATAAAATGGTTGTCACCTAAGAAGCTGCTCATGTCCAGGCCTGCATAAACCAGTGTGGTTCTTTATCACCAGGCAAAATGATTTTTTTTTTTAAAAAAAATAGCTTAGTAAGAAGGCTGGGATGGAAATGAGGTGCCCAAGAATGTATTGGCACTCCCACAAGACTTCAGAATATCTGTTTCCCAGAAGCCATTGGTAGTGACACTCCGAAAACACGCACATCTACACTACCCTTCCACCAGTACACACACACACATTGTGGTAAACCACACAATGCACACTCTGATATACATACAAAATATTCCCCAGCCTTGTTTATTCTTAAATCTTTAGCTTAATATCCCAAGCTTCTCATATCTGAAACATACGGTCTTATATTTAAGGAACCTCAAAGAAAAAGATACCTTTCATCTCTGCACATCACAGACAGGAGGTGATCTCTTATGGGGGGGGCTTGGAATTTCCCATCCATCTTCTCCCAACTGGCTAGTAAACATTGGGTGCAAGTTAGAAACTTTCATGACTTTATTCACGCGTCTGCTGTGCTATTCACTGCGCTGTGGGAAATCCCTTCCTAGTAACATTTTAGTTCCAAGTATCCAGTTTTGGAACTTACAGAGGAAATACAAAACCAGTCACTCTTTGGAGATATTCTGCTCACCAAAATTCTGATGGCAACGTTTTTATCTTCTCTGTCTTTTACAAACCTTCTTCCTGTCAGCACTGCCCTTTTGATTTTCTTGTAGAGGGAAGACAACTTTAAAAAAAATAAAAGAGGGGAACGGTGGGAGGGTGGGGGGAAACCCCAAATTCTTGCAGAGTGACCTCTGGGAGAAGATCAGAAAGGCGGGTGTGTTTTTCAACCCACTCTAAAGTCAACGGTGCAAAAATTCCACTGGGACGACGTGTAATTTAAAAGTCAGCCCTTCATCTGAAATACTATCCTAGTGTTTTTGTGGGTTGCAACCCCCACTCATGTCTTCCTTTTGAAAATTTTGCTCAGCCCGAAAGAATCTTAACCTCAAGCAGAACAAATCATAGCTTAGGGTTTCTTCAACTCATTTTCCTCTCCAAGTTCCTTCTTCCGCGTCTTCTGAACGAAGGCAAATTTACAATCAGGAAATTGATCTGTTTTTGCTCCTGGGCCAGGAGGCCTTTTCAGATGGCCAGGAGGCCTTACATCAACCTCGTAAAACACTCTGTGTCTCATTACCAAACTGTT
>NW_028113230.1:0-2000 GCF_964273705.1 Natrix helvetica | reverse complement strand
TCTTCTGAGTACTGCAAAACTTTGTCCAGGACGGGTACTACCCTGGCCTTTAAATGAAGTACTAAACACCACTTTACCTAGTAGTACTAGGACCAGCCTGGATCAGAAGTGCTTTGATTTCCATTCGATTGCAACTAAAATTAAACATAGTTCATATCATTATTCTCCAGACCTGCCTTTCTTCATCATTTTCTTCTTCTGTTACCTTAAAAATTAACAAAGGTTAACAAACATACAGCATATCTGAGGAGCCATATCATCCCAATGGTATTGACCCATTCTACTTGCTCCAAAGGAAGATGCCTACTACAGACTTCATGTGTTAAGAATTTTTGGTTAGTGGGGTCCAGGAGAAGAGCCTTTCTGTTGTGGTCTCTGCTCTTTGAAATACTCTGCTACCATAAGTGAAATTCATCCCCAGCCTCTTGACTTTACAGAAAGGTCTTGGGCCAAATGGGGACTGTTATTAAGCAGGGATTCACACGAGGTTTGTGGTAGGCTGCAGACCATTTGTTATCATCTCTGAACTTAAAGCTACGCTCATAAGACATCAGTAGTGAAAATAGGGTTGTTAAACGTGATGCCCTTATTTCTAAAACTGTTGGTGGGTATGCTGCTCAAAGTAATCACAAGTAGGTTAGTTAAATGTTTCTAAAGTAACCCTTTGGGGACCCATTATTACTGATGTGACAGGTGCTGGGTGTCTGATATTCCATTCACATTTATTCATTTCAGCCATAAGCCATTGCAAGTTCATATCCATTTCTTTAATTAAAATTTTCAAGGCAAGAAGATAAATAGTACAATCAACGCCACCCAAACCATGCATTTGCATATCATCAGAATAAATTATGGATGAAGTCAAGCACACAAACATGCACTAAATATTGCCCTGTTTTAGCCAAATACTAAATAAAATTAACACTTTGTTATAATCATGCTAAAGCCTCTGGAAGCTCTTCAAGGGCAGCCTCGCGTAGAGTGCATTACAGTCATCTAGCCGGGAGGTGACTAGGACACGAGAGACTGTAAGTAGAGCCCAATGATCCAAGAATGGGTACAACGGACACACAATATAAAGTTGGCTCTCCTAGTCATCAGTTGTGAATCTGGAAGAAAGCCCAGATTGTGCACAGAATCTCTGTGGGGTTAGGTAACCACATTCAGCACACAAAAATGGTATAATCCTAGAACCAGCAGACTCAAAACACACTTTGCATGCACAGCAGAGACCCAAAGACCAGTTGACCAACAGTGGCAGCATGGCAAGAGGTAAGCTCTTTTCTTTCGTGACCTTCTGTTTCATCATGTCCAGGGAAACAAGCTCACCAAAGAAATGCCACAGAGATCTGACCTGGGGTGTTGGCACACGTGCCAGCAGAAAGGGCTCTGCGTGCCACCTTTGGCATGTGGCCATAGGCTTGCTCCAGATATTTTGGGATTGTACATAAGGTACCCATGACTATTGGTGCCATCTTTGCTTTCTTTTGCTACAGTCATTCTACTTCTATTTGCAGGTCTTTGTACCTTGTGATTTTCTCCAGTTCGTTCTTTTCAATTCTGCTGTCTCCAGGTATTGCCACATCCATTATCCAGACTTTTTGACTTTCCTTATGACAATTCTTAAGACTTGGGTATTATGCTTGTCTATTACTTTATCATGTTATTGTTGTCTTGCTATTGTGATTTTGTAATTGGAACCTACAGAGAGGTTGTAGAAGCTGGAGGTATATTAACTAATTAAGTAAATAATGCTATTTGAATGTTATCTGTATTGTTTCTATTAAGTCCCCCTTGTAACTGATCTATATTTATATACAGATATATATAGAGAGATGACACAGGTACTGATAAGATTTATATCCCTTACACACACACACACACACACACACACACACACACACACACACTGAGAGAGAGAAAGCATAGAGTAGTTCAGTATTTAGTATGCTGGTACTGTATTTTATCCATATAGTAAATGTGCAATCTAGCTGTTAGTG
>NW_028113231.1:0-2000 GCF_964273705.1 Natrix helvetica | reverse complement strand
GAAATGTTTCTAATCCTCAAGGAATCCCTCCTGATGGTCCCCACTCTCTCAAGCAATCTTCCTCTGGTTTCCATGAGTTCCGGGCCAATTTCTCTGCGACTGCCCACCTGGTTTGAGTCGTAGAGAATTGTCCTCAGCTGACAACCGTACATTCATTGAGACTTTGTGAAAAAGTGCAGAGAAAAGCAACGAAGATGATTAAAAACCTGGAAATTAAAACATACCAAGAACAGTTGCAGGAATTGGGTATGTCTAGTTTAATGAAAACATGGACTAAGGGAGACATGATAGCAGTCTTCCAGTATTTGAGGGGCTGCCCCAAAGGAGAGGGAGTCAATCTATTTTCCAAAGGGCTTCAAGGCAAGAAGAATGGATGGAAATTAATCAAGGAGAGAAGCAACCTAGAACTAAGGAGGAATTTCCTAACGTTGAGCCCAATTCACCCGTGGAACTGGCTGCCTCCGGAAGTTGTGGGTGCTTCCATCACCGGAGGTTTTTAAGAAGAGACTGACAGCCACTTGTCTCTAATTGCATAGGGTCTCTTCTTTGAGCAGGGGGTTGGACTAGAAGACCTCCAAGGTCCCTTCCAGCTCTATTCTATCGTATTTCTAGTCCTTCTGTTTGTGTGTTTCTTGATACAAACCTAATAAAGTAGAAATACATACAACTGCAGCTCTATCACTCAGTCAGGGGGTTGGACTAGAAGACCTCGGAGGTCCCTTCCACCTCTATTCTGATTGATTTAGTGACCATTAAGTTACGACGGCCCTGGGGAAAAAGGGACTTATGATCATTTTTACACACTTACGACCGTTTTGGCATCCCCACCGTTATGTGATCAAAATTCAGACGCCTGGCAACGGACTCGTATTTATGACGGTGTTGGTGACGTAGAAATGAGGATCCAGACAGGAACAAGGTTGATGGGAAAAGGCACTCCGATGGGAAGGCACTCTGAACACTTCAGGAGCTCCCTATTTATTGTAATTCTTCTCCACACAGCAAAAGCTCATTGGACAACATAATGCATTTGGCAAAAGCTGATTGGTTACATAAAAGCATGCTAGCCTCGTGAACAACTCATAGTATAGCTACGTGTCTCACATGTTTACTGACTAAAGTCCTGTTTACTGACTGAAGTCCTGTTGCCTGCTACGTGCTTCTGCCTACGTGCCAAATCTAGCATTCCTTCTGATAAGGGAAGGGATTAGAGGAAGGAATGTGGACTTTAGTTCCCCCAGCGTGGTTTGCCAGCTACTGAGTAACTAATTTCTCCACATGACGGCTGCCACATCCCAAGGTCATCTGATTCACCTCTGGCGACCTTCTGGCTTCCCCCATTGTTTGTTGGAAGGTCGCCAAAGGGAGTCAAGTGATCCCAGGATACCCACAACGGTCATAAATACGTGCCGGATTCCAACGGCCGTAAGTGTGGAAAACAGTCACAATGCCGTCGTAACATTGAACAGTCGGTAAACTGACAGTTGTAAGTCGAGGATTGCCTGTACAGAGATGGACAAGCGGTTAAGGAGGCTGTAGGGATGAGTGACAACAGAGGTGTTGTGGCCCACCAGCGGCTGTCTGGCCTGAGAGGGACAGCGAGGCGCCTTTGGAGGACAAGGCTCTCTCCCTGGTCTCGCCTTCTTCCCCTGGAGACAATGGATCCTCCTTCAGCCCTGACCGGTGTTGTGGCCCTCCAGCGGCTAACAGAGCTGGCAGCAGATTTGGACAGTGAGGAGGTTGGGGAGGAACCTGGGCCAGTCCTGGAGTCTGGGGAAGGCTCTGAGGAGGGCTCTATGTTGGAGGCAGAGAGGGGGTCAAGGCCGTCTGACAGTTATCAGCTGCCTTTGGAGTCAGGCATCAGTGGGGCAGAAGAACAGCTGGAGCCTGTTCCCAGTGTGCGCATGCGCAGAGTTGCCAGGAGAACAGCTAAGGAACAGGAGTCAACTTGGGAGTAAGGCCACAGCTGGATGCTGAATGGCCCCTCCCAGAGGAGATAA
>NW_028113232.1:0-2000 GCF_964273705.1 Natrix helvetica | reverse complement strand
TTCACTTTCTTCTCTTTGACACTAAATAATCCCAGTGTGAAAAGTTGTAATAGTTGCTATGAACTATTAACTCTTACAAACAAACTCTTACTGCTGGATGGCTATAGTCTCTAACCAGAAGCCGGTGTTGTTGTCTTTCGCCAGCTGCAGATCCAGACTAGAAAAAAGAAACAACCTACCGTACTTGACAAAGTGTTATTACATCAGTGGCACTGCTTATCACAGAGATGGACTGGACAAATTTGAAAAGCAAAGCAAACATTCATCTTGTTTTTATTAAAAGGCACAAAAGGTTTGTAGAGCAGTTGACAGAGGCCATATGTGACCTGCTTAGCATTTGTCAAGGATCATTCCAGATAAAAAGGGAAAGGAGTGTCCTGTGAGGTAAAGTTATACCGCACCTTAACGAGCAGTAAAAACAAGGAGGAAAATGATTGGATTTGCATGACCTGTGGTTCAACTTCCTACTTCATCAGATTTATACCCAGGTTGCTGAGAAAAGCAGTTGACCAAGAGAATAGTTTTAAAAAATATGGACTCCTGAGGGCTGTTTTTCATCCGACTGAGGAGCAAGGCCCACCTCATCTTTCAAGTTGCTTGCAGCTGGTTGTCCAGGACTCAAAGAAAATATTTGATTGTTCAAGAGTTCTCCATTGAGTAGGGATTTTAGAAAGCCATTAAAAAGAATGTGAGAATTTGGAAACTAAAATTGGAGGATAGAAAGCATGCACATGCCTTTTAAATAACTTTAGGGTCAGCACCTGGCAGCACCCAGCAACTGGCTGATCTCCAACCTGAGTAGGAGATCAGTATTGATTACTGGAGGGGGAGTACTTGGGAATTCTAGAGCTGCAGGCAAGACTGGAAAGTTGAAGAAAACTCATGGAAGAAGTCAAAGGCATGTCAATTCCATACCGATGCCAAGAAGAGTGCATGGATGTAGTTATCAGGAGTTGAGTTCAACTTTAGGGCAGATTATCTTCTTTTGATACAACTGTTCCAAACTTTATTTGAGAAAAACGCTGGAGCTCAGATGCAGAACTTCTAGATCTACCTCTCAATTATACTTTGTCTTATTCCAATGTGTGAGTGGTAATCAGTTACACCAAAAGCCCATACTTGGCATTGACCAAATGGGGAAAAGGAATCTTATTTTCAGTGGACATGTTTTTTATTAAGCTGGTTTAATCTTAAACTGCCTGTCCACTTGACAGCTTAAATGGTAAATGCATATATACCCTATATTTTTATACGGTTATGACATTTTCTGTAACCTTAATCAGTCATTTGGGACCTGTAAATATTCAATCCATACAAGTCATCATGAACATTTGTTGGAAATCAACAAAGCCCCAGGTGGCATGTTCTGCTTGGAATAATGAGAGTTGTTCCCTTGGACAGTCATAGAAACAGCAGCTATTCTGTTTATGCTATCCTTTGGAAGAAAACCTATCCATGCAGCAGTGGTTGCTTCAGATTGAGCTTGCTGTGAGAAGGCAGGGATAGTCCTCTCATCCCTTCAGATTTTGCCATTAGTGCCTGCACAATGCTTTTACTCTGTGGTACAACTGGCATAGTTTCCTAAACCTATGTAAGCAGAAAAAGGTGATCGCTCCGCCCTTTGGTAAAAAACAAAAACAAAACAGGAGCATTTTTACGTAGGGTGGAACTTGTTTCTTAAATGTTTATCTGACTGAATGTTCTCAAGTTCTGCAGAAAATTCCAGACTTATGAGGAGAAGCTTATACTTAGAGCAAAAATTATTGTTCCCCTGGAGGAGCTAATATAAATGAGGGTATCCAGTGTTGTTCTTATTATTTATTGTTTTTTTTTCAAGTAGCAGCTTTTAAACAGCTCTGTACTTCTTTGACCCTGGATATTATTTGACATAATTCACGTGGACACTTTATACAAGAGCAGCAGAGGAGTGGGGAATACCCCGGGTAGCAGCCCCATCACTGTAGACCATATTTTAGTGATGCCACCCTCTACAAGCCAGG
>NW_028113233.1:0-2000 GCF_964273705.1 Natrix helvetica | reverse complement strand
AGAAATGTTTTGGTTTGTAGGACCAGTGAATCTTCTCTACTCTTGCTTTGACGTCGCTTGTGTCGTCTAATCTGAAGCTCTGCCCTTGTTATAAAACAAGCCACATCGCGGAGCAGGATTCATTAAGTGGCAGGATCAAACCAGAGTGGAGGCAGATATTGGTGGGAGAGCCGTTCAGACTACTTAGACGCTTTCTTTGCCTTTCTACCCACAGCCAAACCGATTGACTTGGGACAACAAAATGCTTCTGGAAATCCTGAATCCGATGCACTATAATATCACCAAAGTGGTCTCCGAAAGCATCCCGACAGTAGCTACTCTACCACTCTTGCTCTTGATGGCGTTCCTTTTCCTCATCTGGACTTGCGAAGAAACATCTTCCATACCAGGTAGGTTTTTTAAAAGAATGACAAGAGTTGGAAGGGACCTCGGAGGGCTTCTAGTCCAACCCCACCGAGTTTCAAATTGTGGGCTCAGGAAAAAAAAAAATTTCCTATTTAAGGAAGAACTAAGGAAAGAATAAGGGGGGGGGGACGTGACTCAGTCAAGCTATTTTATTATTATTATTTATTTTGCCTTATGCATCACACCCTTTCTAAAGTGAGAAACCTGTGAGGATTTGCTTTGCTCAGCGTTTTTATTTTCTATTTGTTTGTTTTTTTACATTTTATCTAGCCACCCGTCTCACGAGCGCAAGTGACCCTGGGTGGCATCAAAAACCAATTACCGTTTGGCTCAGGCGGGTGTTGGAATCCACTCCTTGTGTTTTACAAACCATGGTTTGTGGCATTTGCCAATCTTTGGTAAACACAGATTCCCCATTCCTACTCCACGTTTAAATTTCACCTCCGCCACCTCTGTAAAGTGTCCTTTATTGCTCTGAGACAACATTTTAAGCATTCGTAGGGTTTGTTAATTGGTGGGGGTTAGCATGGGGTGGCCTCATCCATTCCAGTTGATAAATCATATTTTACGGCTTATTGTTTTTGTGGGAATCTGGTAAGACTTTGTTTGTTCTGTAAAACCTAGTTAAAGACCTCATGGTCCAGCAACAGGGTCTACACACAGTACGTGATTGAAGTCTTATGTTTATTGATGATAAAATTCCTAATTGATCATTCCTACCTTACTTCTTCCCTCCCTCCCTCCCTTGCCTTCCTTTCCTCTGTCTTTCCTTCCTTCCTTCCTTCCCTCTATTTTTCTCACACTTTCTCCCTCCCTCTCCCTCCCTCCTTCCTTCTTTCCTCCTTCCTTCTTTTGTTACTACTTTCCTTTCTTTCCTCTATTTTTCTCACCCTTCCTTCCTTCCTTCTTCATTGCTACCTTCCTTCCTTCCCTCTATTTTTCTCATCCTTCCTTCCTTCCTTCCATCCTTCCTTCCTTCCTTCTTTCCTTCCTTCCTCCTTTGTTGCTACCTTCCTTCCCTCTATTTTTCCCACCTTTCTTCTCCTTTCTTTCTCCTTTCCTTCCTCCTTTGTTGCTACCTTCCTTCCTTCCCTCTATTTTTTCTCACCCTTCTTCCTTCCTTCCTTCCTTCCTCCTTTGTTGCTACCTTCCTTCCCTCTATTTTTCTCACCCTTCCTTCCTCCTTCTTTCCTTCCTTTCCTTCCTCCTTTATTGCTACCCTCCTTCCCTCTATTTTTCTCGCCCTTCCTTCCTTCCTCCTTCTTTCCTTCCTTCCTTCCTCCTTCATTGCTACCTTTGTTCCTTCCCTCTATTTTTCTCACCCTTCCTTTCTTCCTTCCACCCCTTCCTCCCTTTCCTCTATCCTTTCTTCCTTCCTCCCTCCCTCCCTTCCTTTCTCTGCCTCCTATTACCTTTTAGGGCCTGGCTACTGTATGGGACTCGGCCCCCTTATTTCCCATGGGAGATTTCTCTGGATGGGAGTGGGCAGCGCCTGTAATTATTACAACAAGATGTATGGAGAGTTTATGAGAGTCTGGATCAATGGAGAAGAGACCCTCGTCATTAGCAAGTAAATCTTTGTTCTCTATCAATAC
>NW_028113234.1:0-2000 GCF_964273705.1 Natrix helvetica | reverse complement strand
TAGTCAACAGGGGGGGTAGGTGGGGTGCAATCAAAGTGGCAACAGGCAGAAGGCAAATAACTCCTCTGCCAAGCCTGGTGATAAGAGCCTCCTGGCAGTCCCCAACAACCCCCCCCCCCCGGTCTCTGTACAGCCTCCTGAATTGCAGCCCTACTCCTACCAGGCCATCGGCATTTAGTCCCTGCCTTGGCCTGCATCTGCGGTCTCAGCCCCCAAAACAACCATTCCGGGCCCCAACGCCGCTCCTACCGGCCTCCAGCTTCCTTCTCGGCCTACCCATTCAGTCTTCGCCGGCCTCAAAAGTCCCGGCTGGCCTCCAACCTTGAATGTAGTTTGTATGAATTCATACAAGGAAATGGAAAAGAAGGAAAGGAGAAAGGAAAGCAAAGGAAAAGAGAAAGGAAAGGAAAAAGGAAGGAAAAAGAAAAGGAAAGGAGAAAGGAAAGGAGAAAGGAAAGGAAATGGAAAAGTAGGAAAGGATAAAGGAAAGGATAAAGGAAAGGAGAAAGGAAAGGAGAAAGGAAAGGAGAAAGGAAAGGAGAAAGGAAAGGAGAAAGGAAAGGAAATGGAAATGGAAAGGAAGGAAGGGAAAGGAGAAAGGAAAGGAAATAGAAAAGGAGAAAGGAAAGGAGAAAGGAAAGGAGAAAGGAAAAGAGAAAGGAAAGGAAAAAGAAAAGGAAAGGAGAAAGGAAAGGAAATGGAAATGGAAAGGAAGGAAAGGAGAAAGGAAAGGAAATGGAAAAGAAGGAAAGGAGAAAGGAAAGGAGAAAGGAAAGGAGAAAGGAAAGGAGAAAGGAAAGGAGAAAGGAAAGGAGAAAGGAAAGGAGAAAGGAAAGGAAATGGAAAAGAAGGAAAGGAGAAAGGAAAGCAAAGGAAAAGAGAAAGGAAAGGAAAAAGGAAGGAAAAAGAAAAGGAAAGGAGAAAGGAAAGGAAATGGAAAAGTAGGAAAGGAGAAAGGAAAGGAGAAAGGAAAGGAGAAAGGAGAGGAGAAAGGAAAGGAGAAAGGAAAGGAAATGGAAATGGAAAGGAAGGAAGGGAAAGGAGAAAGGAAAGGAAATAGAAAAGGAGAAAGGAAAGGAGAAAGGAAAAGAGAAAGGAAAGGAAAATGGAAAGGAAAAAGAAAAGGAAAGGAGAAAGGAAAGGAAATGGAAATGGAAAGGAAGGAAAGGAGAAAGGAAAGGAAATGGAAAAGAAGGAAAGGAGAAAGGAAAGGAAAGAAGAAAGGAAAGGAAAAAGGAAAGGAGAAAGGAAAGGAGAAAGGGAATCAGAAAGCAAAGGAGAAAGGAAAGGAGAAAGGAAAGGAAATGGAAATGGAAAGGAAGGAAAGGAGAAAGGAGAAAGGAAAGGAAATGGAAAAGAAGGAAAAGAGAAAGGGAAGGAGAAAGGAAAGGAGAAAGGAAAGGAGAAAGGAAAGGAGAAAGGAAAGCAAATGGAAAAGAAGGAAATGAGAAAGGAAAGTAAAAAAGAAAGGAAATGGAAAAGAAGGAAAGGAAAAAGAAAAGGAGAAAGGAAAGGAGAAAGGAAAGGAGAAAGGAAAGGAGAAAGGAAAGGAGAAAGGAAAGGAGAAAGAAAAGGAAATGGAAAAGAAGGAAAGGAAAGGAGAAAGGAAAGGAGAAAGGAAATGGAAATGGAAAGGAAGGAAGGGAAAGAAATGGAAAAGAAGGAAAGGAGAAAGGAAAGGAAATGGAAAAGAAAGGAAAGGAGAAAGGAAAGGAAAGGAAAAGAGAAAGGAAAGGAGAAAGGAAAGGAAAAGAGAAAGGAAAGGAGAAAGGAAAGGAGAAAGGAAAGGAGAAAGGAAAGGAGAAAGGAAAGGAGAAAGGAAAGCAATGAAAGGGAGAGAAAGAAAGAAGAAATGGAAAAGAAGGAAAGGAAAAGAAAAGGAAAGGAGAAAGGAAAGGAGAAAGGAAAGGAGAAAGGAAAGGAGAAAGGAAAGGGAGAAGAAGAGGAAAGGAGAAAGGAAAGGGAGAAAGGAAATGGAAATGGAAAGGAAGGAAGGGAAA
>NW_028113235.1:0-2000 GCF_964273705.1 Natrix helvetica | reverse complement strand
AATTTCAAACAGCAATATTTGCATTGCTTTAGCATCTTTTTTAGATGTGTGCCTCTAAATTACAGAAAGATGATAGAGAAACAGCTGATGAATTCAATTGATCTGAGTGCAGTTTCTCTCCCAAATCCATCTAATGATAATAATAATGTGGGGATATCAATAATAGATATTTTTACATTCTGTTCTTTTATCAAACTAAAACTTCCAGTTCTTCCAATTTTTGTACCATTATCTGCCTATACATATGTTTTATAGTACATGATATAGAAGGAGTCCTGTTGCATGTCATTCATAACCTCCAATTTGACTCTGAAGCATTAATACACACTTGTTGGATAGAGTTATTTAATCAACTCTATATGTATCTAATGGTAGCAAAATCCATCCTGCATTTTGACATTTTCTGTATTGGCATTTCATGACAGATTTTGAACTGGGTCTAGACATTTGGTGATAACATTTAGTAGTGGTTTTAATTTTCAGTACTTAAATTGTCTGTAGCAGTCTAGCTCTCTGTACTGACCACATTTTAATAGATAACTAAATTTGTCTTTCTATTGTAATAGGAGATCATGTTGGTTTGGCATGACTTGCTAACTCATTCTGGCTCCTGCCAAGAAATGTGTATTTCCTAAATATTTATAAACTGATTTGTTTATAATTTGTTCCAAAGTTTTGTTGGCATCAGGGTCAAGTTGACCTCTCTGTAATTACCTGAGCTCTCTTTTTTCCTCTTTCCCCCCTCTTATTAAAAATAGATAAAATTATATTTACCCTCTGGTATTGCAACTGCCCACCATGATTTCTTAAATCTGATAGATTTATCTCTAACATAGAAAGCACAGACTTCTTGAAGATCCTTGGATGTAAATAATCTGGACCTGGAGACTAAATAGCAATAGTACTTAGATTTACATATCATTCCACAGTGCTTTAGAGCCCTCTCTAAGTGGTTTACAAGGTCAGCTTCTTGCCCCTAACAATCTGGGTCCTCATTTTACTGACCTGGGAAGGATGGAAGGCTGAGTCAAGCTTGAGCCTGGTGAGATTTGACCTGCCAAACTGCTTGCTATTGGCAGTCAGCAGAAGTAGCCTTCAATTCTGCATTCTAACCACTATACCACGGCTCTAAAACTTCTTTATGGTGGCCAGGTGCTCTTTAATTACCTTGGATTGTCACTCCTTCCATCTGCATTAATTCTTTTTAGACAATTTGAACAAGATTCCTTTTAGGGAGGGAGACTGGAACAAAATAGGCATTTTACTATCCATATAACATGTTACCGTTCGACCATGTTTTCCAAACAGCAGGCCCATCTACTTTTTATTTTTTATTGTTGACAATTAGTGGCCAGAATTTATCTTTAACAAGTACCATCTGTTTAGCTATTATATGGCTTACCTTTAATATAAGGCATGTAATAATTCCTTTAAGAAAGCTGAACTAGTTTATAAATTGAATGCTTTGTGAACTGTACAAAATTAATATAATTAAGAGACTGCATGTAGCTAACACATTTATCTCTCCTTGCCAGGAAGGTAGATGACTTATTGGGCTCAGGTTCTGTTTAAGCGGAGAGGCATTGTAGTTCAGTGATTCTTAAACTGGGGGTATATACTTCCAAAGGAATAATTCAGTCATGTCCTAGGGTTTTTTTGAAGGTTTGCCTCTCCCCTGTTACATCTCTCCAACGCACCAGAGTGGGAAGGCAAGGCATATTATACCATCTATTAGGAAATTATATCTGATTAGACCAAGAAAAAGGCTCCAGTGATAAGATTTGCCCTACTGTTATTCTTCTGAAAGGTCCTGAAGGCACGTTCTGTCAACAACTAGAGGAATACAGGCTAATATGTAGCTGATCCAGTGTTTGGTTTGACTGTTTATTTTGCTGCTCAGGGGGTGGGGCAGGTGGGGCTTTAGGAATTTTTAGATTGTGGATTTTTAATGTTGTAAACCACAGAGTCATCTTGCGTTAGTTGGGTAGCCATATACATTT
>NW_028113236.1:0-2000 GCF_964273705.1 Natrix helvetica | reverse complement strand
GCGGGGGGGTGGGTGGGGCGGGGGGGGTAGGCGGGGTGCCAAGGCCAGCTGCTCGGCCTATTGATCTTCTGGAGGTCGCCCAAAACCTCCGGCGACCCCCTGGCTTTCTTATACAGTCTCCACAGCTTCTCTCCAGCCCCACTGGCCTCTTAGCCAGGCTGCGGTCAGAGAGATAGATGAGAAATAGGGCGCCCGATATTCCAGCGCCATTTCTGCCGCCCCGTCGCCACCGCCGGTCGGATCCAAACGCCGCCCCCGCACAGCAGGATATAGCTCGCCTCCCACACATTCTCCTCACCGACTCGCTATCCTCCCGGAGTCGCTCCTCCGCTGTCCCGTTGTCCCGCCGCCCTGGCAGCCACACGGACCTCCTCCTTTCTGCTCTTGGTGTTTTTTCGCTGCCGCGGCTCGGCCTCTGCATTCTCTGCATTCTCGCCTCTTTGCCGTCCTCCTCCTCCTCTGCCTCCGTCCTCCTGGCTATCTGGACCCCCCCCAGGGTCCCAGCTGTTAACAATGAGAGCCAGGGTTGCCACTTAATGATTCTAGGCCCCCCAGAATGACCAACGGGGGCCGAAAACGCCTGCTGTCCCTGCCAAAAAGCCCCATCGTTCATGGAGCTTTGGGAAGGTCCGCCATTGCCCCCGGAAGCTCCTCCTCCACTCTATATATATAAATGGTGCTCTCTCTCTCTCTCTCTCTCTGTGTGTGTGTGTGTTCCAGCATAACTCTGGAATACCTTGAGCAATTTCAACCAAACTTGGTTCACAGATGACTTACTCTCTGGAGAAAAATACTAAGACACCTCATAACACCCCTTGGGGTGTGTGTTCTGTTAAGATACAGCCTGTTGTGCCATACTGCCATACTGGCTTCTACTGTACAGCACTGTGGAGTTGCCATGGTAGCAGCTTCACAGTACTCCACAATGGAGCTCCCTTTGGTAAGAGGGAAAAATCCAACATTAGAAATTATGTTTGCCCCGGACATTCTCCCCCTATAAATAAATATCTGGCAATGTTGGTTTATTAGCTAGTCCTTAATAAAGTCAGATGAAGAAAGTTAGGACTAATAGATTTTTAGGAGCAGAGCTTAACTCCTGATGAATACAAAGGTACATCCTGTAAATTGCCTTAGCAACAATAGAGAGTAACTTGCCATTATCTTTTTCTAACTTTTAAGTTCCTAATCTAAGGAATAGTAATGATAATATCATTACTGTTACCTTTAACAACTGTTTAATTCCATGCCAGATCTGATTGAAATTTGATAATAAAAAAGTAACTAAGTTTGGTGATTAGTAAGTAGGAATTTAGTACTCTTTAGATTGCTTTGTTAAATAAATAGTTGATAATGGTAACAAGGTACATATTTATGTTGGCTGGAGGTGAGGAAGTTGGATATAAGTAGTAAATGATTTTGTTAACAAATATTAATGATAACAATAATAATGAAATGATAAGAGATATAGTTAATGACATATATATGTACTGGTTTAATATAAGGAAATTGGATATAAATTGCAAACAGTGACTTGGAAAAAAAGGTTTAGAAATTTTGTTAATTACCGTAATCCTTATTTTGAATATGTTATAAAGGTGTAATGTTATTGGACATATGAAAGTTGATAACAAAAAATTAACTAAGTTTTATAATTAGTAAGTAGTAATTTAGTAACTTTTAGATTGTTATGTTAAATAAATAATCTATAATGGCAATAAGGTACACATACTGTATGTGTTGGTTGGATGAGAAGAAAATGGATATAAACAGTAAAGGATCTTCTGTTAACTAATATTAATTAAAAGAACTAATAATGGAATGATATTGATAAGGGAAACAGTTAATGATATACATACATACATACATACATACATACATACATACATACATATTTGTTTTCGTAGATTTTCACGGGTGTAGGTATGCTGGTTTTGTTGTATTCGGGTCTTTTCCCGTGTAAGGTTGAGATTGTCTTTGCAACGTTTCGGCAGGATCTCACC
>NW_028113237.1:0-2000 GCF_964273705.1 Natrix helvetica | reverse complement strand
ATCCATCCACCCATCCATCAATCTACCACTCACTCATCCACTCACCCACCCATCAATCTACCACTCACTCATTCACTCACCCATCCATCCACCCATCTACCACTCACTCATCCACTCACCCATCCATCCACCCATCCATCAATCTACCACTCACTCATTCACTCACCCATCCATCCACCCACCCATCAATCTACCACTCACTCATTCACTCACCCATCCATCCACCCATCCATCAATCTACCACTCACTCATTCACTCACCCATCCATCCACCACTCACCCATCCATCCATCCAGCCACCATTCATTCATTCACCCATCCATCCAACACTCACCCATCCATCCACTCACCCATCCATCCATCCATCCACTCACCCACCCATCCATCCACCACTCACCCACCCATCCATCCAACCACCACTCACTCATTCACTCACCCATCCATCCATCCACCCACTCATCCATCCATCCACTCACCCATCCATCCACCCACCCATCTATTCATCCATCACTCACCCATCCATCCACTCACCCATCCATCTATCCATCCACCCCACCCATCCATCCACCCACCTACTCACCCATCCATCCACTCACCCATCCATCCACTCACCCACCCATCCATCCAGCCACCACTCACTCATTCACTCACCCATCCATCCACCACTCACCCATCCATCCACCCACCCATCTATTCATCCATCACTCACCCATCCATCCATCCACCACCACCCACCCACCTACTCACCCTTCCATCCACTCACCCATCCATCCACTCACCCACCCATCCATCCAGCCATCACTCACTCATTCACTCACCCACCCATCCATCCATCCACCCACCACTCACCCATCCATCCACCACTCACCCACCCATCCATCCATCCACCCACCACTCACCCACCCATCCACCCACTCATCCATCCACCCACCCACCCATTCATCCATCACTCACCCATCCATCTATCCATCCACCCACCCACTCACCCATCCATCCACTCACCCACCCATCCATCCATCCACCCACCCACTCACCCATCCATCCACCACCCACCCATCCATCCATCCATCCATCCACCCACCCACTCACCCATCCACCCACCCATCCATCCAGCCACCACTCACTCACTCATTCACTCACCCATCCATCCACCACTCACCCACCCATCCATCCATCCACCCACCACTCACCCATCCATCCATCCACCCACTTACTCATCCACCCACCCATCCACCCACCCACCCATCAATCTACCACTCACTCATCCACTCACCCATCCATCCACCCACCCATCAATCTACCACTCACTCATTCACTCACCCATCCATCCACCCACCCATCAATCTACCACTCACTCATTCACTCACCCATCCATCCACATACCCATCAATCTACCACTCACTCATTCACTCACCCATCCATCCACCCACCCATCAATCTACCACTCACTCATCCACTCACCCATCCATCCACCCACCCATCAATCTACCACTCACTCATCCACTCACCCATCCATCCACCCACCCATCAATCTACCACTCACTCATCCACTCACCCATCCATCCATCTACCACTCACTCATCCACTCACCCATCCATCAATCTACCACTCACTCATTCACCCACCCATCAATCTACCACTCACTCATCCACTCACCCATCCATCCACCCATCCATCAATCTACCACTCACTCATTCACTCACCCATCCATCCACCACTCACCCATCCATCCATCCAGCCACCATTCATTCATTCACCCATCCATCCAACACTCACCCATCCATCCACTCACCCATCCATCCATCCACTCACCCACCCATCCATCCACCACTCACCCACCCATCCATCCATCCAACCACCACTCACTCATTCACTCACCCATCCATCCATCCACTCACCCATCCATCCACCCACCACCCATCCATCCACCCACCCATCTATTCATCCATCACTCACCCATCCATCCACTCACCCATCCATCTATCCATCCACCCACCCACC
>NW_028113238.1:0-2000 GCF_964273705.1 Natrix helvetica | reverse complement strand
ATGGTAATCAGAACCTTGAAACGCACCCGAAAGACTACAGGCAGCCAGTGCAGCTCGCGCAGGAGAGGTGTTACGTGGGAGTACCTAGTACTCCCCATGACTACCCGCGCGGCTGCGTTCTGGACTAGCTGCAGTCTTCGGGCGCGTCCCAAGGGAAGCCCCATGTAGAGAGCGTTACAGTAGTCCAGGCGAGACGTCACCAGTGCATGAGTGACTGTGCGTAGGGCATCACGGTCCAGAAGGGGGCGCAATTGGCGCACCAGGCGAACCTGGTGGAACGCCCCCCTTGCCACGGCTGCCACATGATCATCCATTGACAGCCGGGCATCTAGGAGGACGCCCAAATTGCGCGCCCGTTCCACAGGGGGCAATTGTTCGCCCCCTATGGCCAGTGATGGAATCAGCTGGCTGAACCGAGGTGCCGGTAGCCACAGCCACTCGGTCTTGGAGGGGTTGAGTTTGAGTCTGTTGTCCCCCATCCAGACCCCGACAGCTTCCAAACATCGGGACATCACTTCGACAGCCTTGTTGGGGTGGCTATTCTATCAATAATTCTGTCATTTGTGTTCTTTCTCAAAGTATAAGCCAACCACCTACCAGGTTTATTAGCATTAGCAAAGATGTTATGTTTAGCAAATTGTAAGTTAGTTGCTGTTTGTTCTGCTATAAGCATTTGAAATTGATCTTTCAACAGCTTCAGCGCCATCTGGAGCACCTCGTCTTTCGGGTTTACTGTAAGCAACTGTTCCTTGCTTTTTATTTCATCTTCCAATTCCATTCTCCTTTTCTGTCTAATTTGTTTATGTTTGAAATTCATATGTATCAGGACCCCACGCATGTAAGCTTTACTTGCATCCCAAACTGTTTCAATGGGAGTACCCTTATTCATATTAAAACTGAAAAATTCCTTCATGTGTTTTTTAAGTTCATCAACATTTTTTTCGTATCTAAATAAATTTTCATTTACTCTCCAAGACCTTCTTGGCCTCTTCCCTAACTCAATTTGTAACAACACCGGGCTATGATCAGTAAGTGTCCTGGAGAATATCTTGGTTTTCTTAGCTTTAGGAAGTAGATCCGGTGTTAACAAGAAGAAATCAATCCTTGAAAAGGATTTATGTCTATCTGAGTAGAAAGAAAAATCCATCTCATTTGGATGTTGTGTCCTCCAAACATCTTTTAATTTCAAGTCGTCTTGTAAGTCAAAAAAAAAGCCTTTGGTAATTTGGTAGTGAGTTTAGTCTTTGTACTCTTATCTATCCTTGGAGAAATCACTCCATTCCAATCTCCCATTATTAGAATACTCTTAAAATTCCAATCTAAAATTTTTAAATGGAGCATCTTATAAAAGCTTTCTTGGCGTTGGTTAGGTGCATATATTCCTAGCACCAAAATAGGACCAAAGTCTGTATCAAGTTCAATTGCTATATATCTACCAGTGTCATCCGCCTCTATAACTTTAGTTGAAAATCTTTTATTTATATATATCACCACGCCATTTTTCTTTACCAAATCAGAAGCAGCATAAGATGTTCCCAATTTTGAATTCACTAAATACTTCTGGTCTTGCAACCTAATATGAGTCTCTTGAAGACAAACAACGTCATTATTAAATTGCTTCAAATAATAAAATATTTTTTTCCTTTTTTGTGGGGAGTTCAATCCATTCACGTTCCAAGATAATAGCTTAAGCATCTTTGGGTCTGATCTGGAGCGTTGAAAGCATTTGCTGAAGATCTCTCTCCACAAGACTAATCTTCAACCCGGCTCTTCCCATGGCTCCAGTTTGCTTCTTAACTTCTTTCTTAGCACATTGTATTTGGGGGTCCACCTGCTTGTGAGATTCTAACATTTGTCTAGTCGTGGATCTAGTAATACGTTGTTCGACAGGTTTAAGTATCGGCATTTCAATGAGAGTCTTAGACGGTCCTTCTTCCAAGAAGGAGCTCAACAGAGATCCGGAGGGGTCCACTCGAGATCCACCTACAGCACCCTGCACC
>NW_028113239.1:0-2000 GCF_964273705.1 Natrix helvetica | reverse complement strand
AATGTAACAAAGGCAACATTAAAAAAATGGCTTTCTGCCTGGATGGCTCCTAGGGGGAGCCGAAAGAGAGAAAAGGGAAACAGTATGCTCCCTCCCATATTTGGGCATACCAGGGGTTGTGACACAATACATACATACATACATACATACATACATACATACATACATACATGTCTGTCTGTCTGTCTACCTATCAACCTTAGATAGGTAGATAGACAGATACAGGCAGAAAAAGCTAGAGAGAAGGATAGAAAGAGACATACACAGATGTAGATAGACATAAATTGATTGATAGAGATAGAGATACAGAGATATAGTAGATAAAAGTCTAAAAGAGAGGGGAGGCCAGAGCGCTGGAGCACTGGAAAACAACCTGAGAAAATGGACCTTTGGCTGTTTTCAGGGTGTTTTTTGGGACTGTTTTTGGCTCAAAACCAGCAGAAAAACAGCCTGAAAATGGCCCGAAAAACAGCCAAAAAACCAGGCATGCACCCACCGACCAGCTGGTCCCCGGATTTACGGCATGCGTTCCAGTTTTGGGCATGCGGTGCCGAAATTATTTGCCTCGACTGGTGTCGGGGCTCCTGCTTGGGTGGGGGGTTGGACTAGATGACCTACAAGGTCCCTTCCAACTCTGTCCATCTGTTAAAGACTACCTGTATGCCGACCGTTAGCCACTTCCTTGCCCCCACCGCCACCTGTCCTCTCACCTCTTCCAACGGTTTGGCCAAAGCGATGCTCATCCCTGAAGGGTCGATGTGTTTTTTGAGGCCCGTCAGGAGGTTAGCCAAGCCAGGATAAGTAGAGAGATCATCATCGGTCAAGGAGCAAGGGGGAAGATGGCTCCTGCAATCTGCGGAAACAGAAATGGCGGAGGGGGGGGGGGGGAAGAAAGAAATAGGTACCGTATTTTTCGGAGTATAAGACGCACTTTTTTTCCTCAAGAGGCTGAAAATCTGGGTGCGTCTTATACACCGAATCCGGCACTTTTTGCCTCCTGAAGCCCTGCCCCCTTCACCAAAATGGCAGTGCAGAGTCTCTAGGAGGCTTTCGGAGAGCTCCCCAACTGGGGAGGGCAGAAATGAGCAAAAAATGGGCTTTTGTGGGCCCCCCATAGCCCTCAGCAGCACTCTATAAGCCTCCATAAGGCTATGCATGCAATTTCTTTTACAAAAAATGGGCGTTTTTTGCTCGTTTTTTAACCCCCCAGGAGCACTCTGCAAGCCCCCCCCCCCGGCTATTCATGCCTTTAAAAAAATGGGCCCGTTTTCGCGAAAAATTGGCCGTTTTGGGGAGGTTTGCAGAGTGCAAAAACTTTTTTGTTTTTCCCCTTTTGGAAAGCTGTTTAGTTAGTGATTGATGAGAATTAGATTGATCGAGTGCTTTGCCAGCAGAAACAAAGTCTTAAGTGCTGCAGATTGTCAGTGATTTCCTTCTCCAGCCCGTGGATAAATACACCTGGGAACATCTACCTACCTACCTACCTACTCTCTCTCCCTACCTACTGTATTTCTCTCTCTCCCTATCCCTCTATCTACTTACCTACTCTCTCTCTCTCTCCCTACCTATCTACTGTATTTCTCTCTTTCTATTTCTCTCTCTATCCCTTTATCTACCTACCTACACTCTCTCCCTACCTACCTACTGTATTTCTATCTCTCTCTATCCCTCTACCTACCTACCTACCTACCTTCCTACTCTCTCTCTCTCTCCCTACCTATCTACTGTATTTCTCTCTCTTTCTATTTCTCTCTCCCTCTACCTACTGTATTTCTCTATTTCTCTCTCTCTATCCCTTTATCTACATACATACCTACCTAACTACTCTCTCCCTACTTACCTACTGTATTTCTCTTTCTCTCCCTCTCTATCCCTTTATCTACCTACCTACCTACTCTCTCCCCCTACCTACCTACTGTGTTTCTCTCTCTATCCCTCTATCTACCTACCTACCTACTCTCTCTCTCCCTACCTATCTACTGTATTTCTCTCTTTCTATG
>NW_028113240.1:0-2000 GCF_964273705.1 Natrix helvetica | reverse complement strand
TATTGTGATTTTAATTGTTTTTATCTATCAGCCTACCTCCTCCTTGTACACGTCTTATATACGTCTTTGTTATATGTATGTCTTGTCCAGATATGTATTTTATGTGTTTTATTGTATGCCGCCCCGAGTCCTTCGGGAGAGGGTGCGGCTAAGAAATAAATATTCATTCATTCATTCATTCATCTTGCCCCCACACCCACAAGTCCATCATATGGTCCAATCATCCACTGCCATGCTGGCAGTTCTACCCATCCAGTTCCGGTCAGATGCAGAGGTGCAAAGACAAAGGATGACCTTGGCTTTCTAGAAAGAATTTTGTTATGGCTGCATATCATCTAACTCCATACAATCCCCCCTCCCATTTTCCCACAATAGAAAATGCATAGCAGAATAATGGAAAGTGTGGCAGGCCAAAGACCCAAAAGGAAAGATGGCTGCAGGCCTGACACAGTGAGCATGTGTGTGGTGGATGACTTGCTCTCCCGGTTTCTGGGGCGCACATGCACACATGCCTCTTGGCCTCCCGGTTTAGAGAATAAACACCAGACTCTTTGGTGTTTATATGGAACGGCTTGTGGTTCCCTGCTCTTACCTAGAGAGGCTTGTTCAGGAGGAAAGGAAGCCATTCACTTATACATTGCAGGTGGGTTGCAACGCTCTAGAGTAGCATTGGTGAATCTTTTCGGCACTGAGTGCCGCCTGATGCGCATAAGCACACTGGGGAAGAAACCAGAAGACCAGGTGGCCCTGTGGACTTTTGCGCACACCGAAAACTGGAAGATCATCTTCCCAGCATGCGCGCCAGGTGGCTCCAATGATGAAGCACCCACAACTTCTGAAGGCAAGAGGTTCCACTGGTTAACTGTTCTTACTGTCAGGAAGTTTCTTTTTTACTTCTTGACTGCTTCTCTCCTTCATTAGTTTCCACCCATTGCTTCTTGTCCTGCCTTCAGGTGCTTTGGAGAATAGTTTGACCCCTTCTTCTTTGGTGCAGCCCCTCAAATATTGGGAGATGCTATCATGTCATCCCTAGTCCTTCTCTTTGTTAAAATAGACCAATTCAGTTCATGCAGACGCTCATCCTATGTTTTAGTCTCCAGGCTTTGAATCATCTTACTTGCTCTTCTTTGCAACTTTTTTCAAAGTTTCAGCCATGAGTTACACCTGATTAGATGCAACCTATATTAGTAAAGTGACCTACGACTAACCCAGAAAAGGACAGGAAGTTTCACTAGAAGAATTAATCATTGGATGAATGGATGACGGACCGAGAATAACAACTATCTGCACACAGAGAGAATGGATTCAGACAGACTCTTTGGGACCTAGGACAGACTTTAGATTGCATGGTTTTCCTTCTTCTCCTTTTGATTGGGATGTTTTTGCACCTCCTCCTCCTCCTCCTCCTCTTTTTGGGTTGAGTGTTTTTACCACCTCCTCCTCCTCATCTTCTTTCTCCTCTTTCTTTTGGGTTGTGTATTTTTATCTCCTCCTCCTCCTCCTCCTCCTCCTCCTCCTCCTCCTCCTCCTCCTCCTCCTCCTCCTCCTCCTCCTCCTCCTCTTCTTCTTCTTCTTCTTCTTCTTCTTCTTCTTCTTCTTCTTCTTCTTCCTCTTCCTCTTCTCCTGTTTCTCCTTTTTCTCATCCTCCTTCTCCTCCTCTTTTTGTGTTGTGTGCTTTTACCACCACCTCATCTTCTTTTTCCTCCTCATCCTCCTTCTTTTGGATTGGTTGTTTTTATCTCTTCCTCCTCCCCCTCCTCTTCTCCCTCTCTCTCCTCCTCCCTCTCTTTTTGGGTTGAGTATGTTTACCACCACCTCCTCCTCCTCCTTGTCTCCCTCTTTCTCCTCCTCTTTCTCCTCCTCTTCTTGGGTTGAGTGTTTTTATCTCCTCCTCCTCTTCTCCCTCTTTCTCTTCCTCCTCCTCCTTGTCTCACTCTTTCTCCTCCTCCTCCTCCTCTTTTGGGTTGAGTGTTTTTACCACCACCTCCTCCTCTTCTTCT
>NW_028113241.1:0-2000 GCF_964273705.1 Natrix helvetica | reverse complement strand
TATTTCCTCTGGGAGGGGCCATTCACCGTCCACCTGTGGCCTTACTCCCTATGCTTTAGCTGTTCCCTTCGTCTGGCAACTCTGCGCATGCGCACACTGGGAACAGGCTCCAGCTGTTTGCCTGCCCCATTGATCTACGACTCTGAAGGCAGCTGATAACTGGCATACAGCTCTGGCCCCCTCTCTGCCTCCGACACAACAGCCCTCATCAAAGGCCTTCCCCAGACTCCAGGACTGGCCCAGGTTCCTCCCCAACCTCCTCAATGTCCGAATCTGCTGCCAGCTCTGCTGGCGGGCCACACCAGCAGTTCATGTTTAGTTTAGTTTAGATTAGTTGACTGTCATTGCACCTCGTACAACAAAATGAAATGCCGTCTTCAGTGTGCATTATACATAAAAAAAAAATAAAACACAAGCACACCTCCTTCACATTCTACACAATTGAATGGAGAATCCCTGATATTGCATTAATATTGCACTGTATAGCAAATAGCATTCAGTATAGTTACTGCCCTGGGATAGAAGCTCTTTTTCGGCCTATTTGTCCTTGTTTTTAATGTCCTGTACCGTCTGCCAGATGGTAATAGTTCAAAAAAAAAAAGGGAGGGGAGTATTCAGGATGAGATGGATCTTTCAGAATGCTTTGAATTTTCTCCCTTTTCCCCTTTGCTTTAAAATGCACGAATATGTTTCATCTTAAAACATGCAGCACGCCTTGCGGAAGTAAATAAGGAAGCTCCCAAATTAAATTATAGCTGCACTGCAGAAACGCAGCTATATTAGCAGAGAAGGCTCACTACGGAGGACCATCTGCCATGGATTTACCGTATTTTTCAGAGTATAAGACGCACCTTTTTCCCTCAAAAAAGAGGCTGAAAATCTGGGTGCGTCTTATACACTGAATACAGCATTTTTGGCCTCCCAAAACCACGCTCCCTTTGCAAAAATGCATAGCCTTTAGGAGGCTTCCAGAGTGCTCCTGGGGGCCGGGGAGGGCAAAAATGAGCGAAAAATGGGCTGGTTTTTTTTGCCCCCCCCCCCCGAGCACTCAACAAACCTCTTAAAGGCTATGCATGCCCTTTTGCGAAAAACAGGCCATTTTGGGGAGTTCTGCAGAGTGCAAGAAACTTTTTTAAAAAATTTGCCTCTTCAAAATCTTGGTGTGTCTTATACTCCGAAAAATACGATATATTTGATGAATCTCGGGGGGGTGGGCTTTTTCTGCCATAGTGCCCATCTTATGGGACATTCCCCCTCCTCCCTAATAAATTAGCTTAGCTCCGTGCATGATATTCTGGAAGTATATGATGATAAAGGTTTCTGCAGGCTAAGTTATAGGATGAACATCTAAGGGAGGTAGGTCTGTTTAGTCCAGGGGTCACAAACCTTTTGGACCTCAGGGACCACTAAATTCATAATTTTAAATCCCGCGGACCCCTAATATGATCTGACTAATAACTGGCTGGGTGGGCGTGGCTAAGTGGTCATGTGACTGGGTGGGCATGGCCAACTCAATGTCACTCACGTTGAGAGGCGCCTCACCAGCCTCTACTTGCCCCTCCCCTCCCAGCCACTCCTCCCCTTCCTGCCCAGGCTCCTTAAAGCCCCAACAGGAGTTGTTGGAGCTGAGCAGCTACCACGAGAAAGAGTTGACAAAACAGCTGGCTCAGTTCAAATTGGATCTGACCGAGGCTCAGCAGAAGCACACCTCACTGAGGACTAGGAGCATAGGCTTTCCAGGCAGAGGATCAGCATCAAGGCAACTTGAGAGCTCCGAGGGAGAAGAAGGAATGGAGCTGTCAGAGAGAAGGGGGGGAGGGGGGGACTGGGCTGTCCGTCAGCCCTTAGATGGGAGAGTCAACAGCCCCCAGGTATGGATGTGGCTGATGAGGAAGAGGAGGAACAGCTGGGTCCAGTGCCTGACGCGTGGATACGCAGAAGGCAGAGAGGAGAGGAGAGCAGTGGAAATCTATGGGCCGGTTCTTGGGACGGAAGAATCA
>NW_028113242.1:0-2000 GCF_964273705.1 Natrix helvetica | reverse complement strand
TTGGTGCTGATTGGTGCAGGCTGTGTGTGCATTGTTGTTTTGTATTGTAACGGCTTGGGTGGTGGGTGGTGTTCGTTTGTTGGCTAGGGCTGGTTTCCAGATGTTTGGTAGGCGGGAGGTATCATCACGTTTGTTCATGCTGTGGGGGTGTTTCTCTATTTCGATGGCTTCCATGATTATTCTCTTGTTGAGGTGTTCTGTTTTGGAGATTAACCTGGCTCCTTCAAAGTTGATTTCATGTCCTGTAGCTTTAAGGTGCTGGAAAAGGGAGGAAGTTTTTTCTTTTTTTCTTACTGCGTTCTTGTGTTCTGTGATGCGTGCATTTATTCTCCTGTTCGTTTATCCTATGTATATTGCTGGGCAGATTTTGCATGGTATTTTGTAGACTCCTTGGTTTTCTAGCTGGATTTTGTCTTAAGATGTTGACTATTTTTTGGTCAGTGATGAAGACTGTCCTGATATTGTGCTTGTGGAGAATTTTGCTGATTTTATTTTATATATATATACGCATTTGTGCTGATACACACACACACACACACGTGTGTGTGTGTGTGTGTGTGTGTGTGTATTTGTGTTACAACCCCTGGTATCCGCTCCAAATGGAACTCACTACTTCCCCTTTCTGTCTATCGGTTCACTGCAGGAGACCATCCAGGCAGAAAACCATATTTTTAATGTTGCCTTTTTATCTTTGTGTTGTATTTGTGCTGATAAATAGAAAGGGGGAGTAGTGAGTTCCCTCCCATATTTGGGCATACCAGGGGTTGTAACACAAATACATACCTATTTCCCTGGCTTAGCTGATAAAGGAGGAGAGCCTGTGGCTTAGTGGCTAATACATCTGCCTAATATGTAATACAGCCCAGGTTCAAATCCCAGTAAGGGTATGGCTAGCTGATTAGAGCTAAATAGCTTAAAATAGATCTATACTAGTTTCCCTTTATTTATCAGCACAAATACAACACACACGTGTGTATGTGTGTATTTATTCTGTCATGCTTATATAGTGGAAGTAGTGAAATTTCTGCAATGAAATTTCATATTAATGCATGCCGATTAGTGTACGTTCAAAGTGACAATAAAGTGATTCTAAGTCTCTAAGTCTTATCAAACACGACTTACAGATCAAAGGGGGAACCTACTTTTAAACCATGAATGAAAATTAGGCGGCAAGGGAACACTTCAGTGAGTTTCAAAGAGTTTTGCAGACTGGGGAGCTTTCTGAATATGTCTACAACTGCTGCAGACAATACCGCATACGCTACTGACAACTTCACTTCTACATATGGAGAACTTTGCTGAGGATATTGAGTGAAATGGAAAGACCGTAAGGTTCTTGGTGCTCTCGGAGCTTGGTGGTTTTCTTACGGACATTTCAAAACCCAACTAGGTTATAACATCAGCGCTAGCTGGAAGGAAGCAGGCTTTTATCTTTGTTTATATAAAAATTGGCTTGCAATGTACTTTGGAGAGAGAGAGTCTCAAATACTGGGAAAGGCTGTGGGGTCCTTGGTGCTCTCTGAACTTGCTTATTTTCTTGCATACGTTTCATTATTCAACTAGGTAACATCATCAGTATGAGGGAGTGTGAGGTTTGTTCCTTGATTATGTACAGTAGGTTGTCCTACCTGTTCTGGTGGTGGAGTGCTTTTCTTTTTCGTAGTTTCTTGATTAGAGTTTCATGTAGTTCCTTGAATAGGTACCTTGATTAATCAAGATCCTTGTTTATATAGTTGTTTTATTAGGTCCAATCTGGCAAACTATTGTATAAAAAGAGAGTAAATACCATACTCCTTTGCACTGATTCCATTACCTAGATCGGTAATGAAACTTCTGCAAGCAAAAAAACCCACCTCAGAGTCCAAGGACTCCACATATTAAATTTTTTAAAAAGTAGCACAAGGAAACTGAAAACTGTAAGGTCCTTTGTGCTCTCTAAACATTGCAATTTTCTTGCAGTTGTTTTGAAAACTATTTCATATTGGGTTTCATGACCACAA
>NW_028113243.1:0-2000 GCF_964273705.1 Natrix helvetica | reverse complement strand
TCTCTCTTCCCCCCTTTCTCTTTCTCTCTCTCTTCCCCTTTCTCTCTCCCCCCCTCTCTTCCTCTTTCTCTTCCCTTCTCTCTCTCTCTTCCCCTTTCTCCTCTTCCCTTCTCTCTCTCATTTTCTCTCTCTCCCTCTTTCTGTGTGTGTGTTTGTGTGTGTGTGTGAGAGAGAGAGAGAGAATAATAAAGATGATATTACACCAATTTTTTTCCAAGCTAGCCCAGATCCAAAGTTAAGATGACCAAAGTAACAACAATTGGAAGTTTTAATTTTCTGTCATTTAAGAAAATTTTTCATGGCTGCCCCCTCACTCTCAATGACTCTGGGCAGCTTACACAAACAACGTCCATGGAAATTGGCCCTCTTGACAGAGGAGGAGACCTTAACAGTCGCTAAACAAGCCAAGGACCACCTATAGTTTTCTTCTTTTCTTTTTCCTAGGGCTTGGCAGAGTATTGTACCCTGATTGACAGTTCGTCATCCTTCCGGGCTTACCGAGCTGCTCTTGCTGAGGTCGAACCACCTTGCATCCCTTACTTGTGAGTAGTATCACAACCTTTTTAAAATCCTTCTCTTTGTTCAATCTGTTCAACCCGCTTTGTTGTTGTTGTCAGTTGCAAAGTTGTGTCCCACCCCTCGCGACCCCATGGACAACATTCCTCCAGGCCTTCCTGTCCTCTCCAATCCTCTGGAGTCCATTTAAAGTCACACTGGCTGCTTCAGTGACTCCATCCAGCCACCTCCTTCTCTGCCGTCCCCTTCTTTTGCCCTCCATCGTTCCCAGCATGAGGCTCTTCTCCAGGGAGTCTTTCTTCCTTCTCCTTAGGTGGTCAAAGTCTTCATCTTCAGGATCTGGCCTTCTAAAGAGCAATCAGGGTTGATCTCCTCTAGGACCGACCGGTTGGATGGCCTTGCAGTCCAAGGGACTCAATGCAGGAGTCTTCTCCAGCACCAGAGTCCAAAGGCCTCCATCCTTTGGCGCTCAGCCTTCCTTATGGTCCAACCTTCACAGCGATCCATTGCACTTTTGTGATGTCAGAGTGATGCCTCTGCTTTTTAGGATGCTATCTAGATTTGCCACAGCTTCCTCCCCAGGAGTTTACAGACCCGTGAAAGTTGAAAAAGCAAGGATTGGTCAAACAGTTAACTTTGTCATCAGGGTCATAATAGCAAACGGTCGCTAAGTGAGGTAGCTAGGTCTGTTAGATCAACCAGAGGGATGACATATCTGTATATGTTAACTTTAATGTATTGTAACTCATCTTTAAGCCATTGGATTTTTTAAGAGCTAAACGGTCATCAAGAAATTATTCCTAATGTGTAATATTGATCTGGTCATTTGTCCAGTCTCCCAAAAGACCTGGGCAAAAGAGTTGCTATTTTGGGAAAAGTCAGATAAGAGACTGTATAGCCCTCAGCTGCATAACAGATGGAGAAAAATTATAAAGATGATAGCTCAGGAAAAGCCAGATAAGAGACCACATAGCCCTCAGTTGCATAACAGATGGAGAAAGAAGTTATAAAGATGATAGCAACAGAATTGTATTTTCAGACTTGCAAGATTTCGGTTAATGCGGCTTTACGATAAACTAGAGTTAGTTTACACAGCTCTGGTCTGTCCAGTAGACCTCGCTGCCTCACTTAGCAACCGCTAGCCATTACGACACAGAATTTAAAAAGTGAATTTAATTACAACCCATTCTTGCATTGACCTTCACAGCTCTGTAAAAGCAAAGCGGAAACAAGATTGTAGTATTGCCATGGTTTCGCTCAGCAAGCGCTTCACTTAACAGCTGGGCTGACGGTCTCAATTGTAGTCACTAAACGAGGACTCGCTTGTCATTTGGCAGGCCGGGTTTCTCCCCAGGCTTCGGGTGTGCAAAACAACATGCTTCCTTTGTTTGTTGTGCCTTACCAGCCTCTGCCAAAGGAGTAAATCCTCCCCTTTCTCCTCTTAAGCTGTGTCACTCTTCCAAGCCATAACTGGAAGCTCGTCC
>NW_028113244.1:0-2000 GCF_964273705.1 Natrix helvetica | reverse complement strand
GGAGAAAATGAGTTCTGAAATATGTGTCTTGCTTCCTTTCTTTTTCTCCTTTCTTTTTGGAAAGAAAGAGAAGGGAGGAGGAAGGAGGAGGGGGAAAAAAATCTGCAAAGCACAAAGGCTATTTTATTATATTTCTCCTCCTTTTCTATTTACTGAAAGGAACCTCCGGGGGGGGGAAGAGTAGCGTCTTTAAGCCGCTGGGAATGTAGGAACACACAAAAAGCTCGTTTGCGATGACACTTGCGTGTGCTAATTTTGCACGGAGGGCTTGTCGTTCTTAATTGTCAGGAACCAGCCTCGTATCGTGGCAAGTTAAACATTGCCATCGTGAACAAACGAGCAGAGTCCCAAATAAGACTTTTGTGGGGTTTTTTTCCTGCCAACAAATAATGAGTGGCGTCTACCTTTTGGGGAAAGTCACGGGAGCTCACTCCGTTACGCAGCACTAGGGATTCGACCCGCCAAACTGCCAAACTTTCTGATCGACAAGCTCGGCGTCTTAGCCACTGAGCCCTTTTGAGCCTTTGCGTCTGAGCGACCATATGAGGGACGCGGTGGCTCAGACGCTGAGCTTGTCGATCAGAAAGGTTGGCAGTTCGGCGGTTCGATTCCCTAGAACCGCAGAACGGAGTGAGCTCCCGTGACTTGTCCAGCTTCTGCCAACCTAGCAGTTCAAAAGCAGGTGAAAAATGCAAGTAGGAAAACAGGAACCACCTTTGGTGGGAAGGGAACAGCATTCCATGCTCCTTCGGCGTTGAGTCATGCCGGCCACATGACCACGGAGACGTCTTCGGACAGCGCTGGCTCTTCGGCTTTGAAACGGAGATAAGCAACCGCCCCCTAGAGTTGGGAATGACTAGCACATATGTGCCAGGGGAACCTTTACCTTTTTTTTACCTTTTGGGGAAGGCAATGGTTTGGGAGCAAATTTATTTATCTTTAGGACCACGTAAAGGAGGAAGAGTTCTTCTTCATAGTTGAAACTTGTTGACAGCAGTCTTCCAATATTTGAGGAGCTGCCACAGAGAAGAGAGGGTCAACTTATTCTCCAAAGCACCTGAGGGCAGGACAAGAAGCAATGGGTGGAAACTAATGAAGGAGAGAAGCAACTTAGAACTAAGGAGAAATTTCCTGACCGTTAGAACAATTAATCAGTGGGAACAACTTGCCTCCAGAAGTTGTGAATGCTCCAACACTGGAAGTTTTCAAGAAGAGGTTGGATATCCCTTTGTCTGAAATGATATAGGGCTTCCTGCCCGAGCAGGGGGTTGGACTAGAAGACCTCCAAGGTCCCTTCCAACTCTGTTATTCTCTTCTGTTATTGCCTCTGATTTTGAAGGAATGCATTAATAGATGATGTTGTGCTCTTTGCCAACCTCCAGGTAAAATTCCGTGGCTAACTGCGAGGTTGAATCCATACAAGAATGATTTAATGATTTGAGAGATCAGAGGATTTGATTGGAGGATGATTTGAGGTCTGTTTTTTAACCAAACTGTTTTAAAAAATGTCTTCACTTTTAATTGACACCGTGAGCCATCCAGAACTTTGCATTGGATATCAAAATGGAAATACATGCTGTTCTGACCGAGGCTTCCCAAGAGCATGAAGCAAACTCCGGGCCCTGACAAAAAACCCATTTATTCATTGACTGTGAATTCTTCTCATTCACATCCAGCAAAGTCTTTCAAGGGAGGATTTACAGTCACAGACCTTATCTGGCTTGGAGAGCTGCCAGGCCGATCTCTGCAACAGTTGGCAAGGGGTTTTTTGGAGAGACACCAACCAATGAAGCGAACTAATGGTCTCCTGCAAACTCCACTCCCCTTTCGCTCCTCTTTTATTTCCTCTGGGAGGGGCCATTCATCGTCCACCTGTGGCCTTACTCCCAAGTCGGCCCTTGTTCTTTAGCTCTTCCCTTCATCTGGCAGCTCTGCGCATGCGCGCACACGGAACAGGCTCCAGCTGTTCTTCTGCCTCACTGATGTCTGACTCCGAAGGC
>NW_028113245.1:0-3000 GCF_964273705.1 Natrix helvetica | reverse complement strand
AAAATAGAAGAAGGAAGAAACATTAGAGATGCTCACCATCTCATTTATAAAAATAATAAAGGAGGATTTATATTTTTTTAAAAAATATATCCAGAATATCCAACTAAAATTCATTCCCTGCCCTGTAATGAAAAATTCATGTCTTCTCTTTTTGTCTAGAAAATGGACAGCTCTATTTTGCCTTCTATATCAGCATTTCCCCATTTTAGCCACTTTAACCAGTCTGGACTTCAACTCCCAGAATCCCTCAGCTAGCCAGCTGGCTCAGGAGTTGTGGGAGTTGAAGTCCACAGATCACAAAGGGGCCATAATTGGCCATCCGTGGTACATAGCAGTGTTTCTCAACCTTGGGTACTTGAGCATGTCCGCCTGGGGAATTCTGGGAGTTGAAGTCGTCCAGACTTCTTAAATTGCCCAAGGATGAGAAACACTGCTGCGCAAGCATACAATGGTTTTAACTATATCTTAGCCTCCTCTGACCCAAAATCATTAATCCATTTCAAAAGGCAGCCTTGTTTGTTTCCATCTTGTGATGATATTTAACACCATCCTATTCCAGGTCCTTTGGTGGATAAAAGTGTCAAAATCTAGTCTAAACATCTGGTTGACTGTGCAACCAAATCATAATATGGGAAGACTTGGCAACTGGCTCATATTTATGATGGTTTCAGTCAGAGGTGGGTTCCTACCAGTTCGCACCAGTTCGGTAGAGCCGGTTCCTCAAATCTACCGAATCGCTTAGAAGAGGTTCCACCGGTAGACCCAGAAGTAGGTCCCACCGGTGGACCCGGAACTAAGTTCCGGAACGCCTACTCCGGCCCTGTCGCTCGCTCGCCCTGCCCGTTCCATCGCAGCTTGCTTGCTCTGCCGCCCATCCGCACTAAACTAGCCCAGCCCGCCAATCACTGATTGGCTGGAGTCCAGCCAATCAGTGAGTGGGCTGGAGTCAACCCGGCCGCTTCTAACACACATTTAAAAGCGCGGCGGGTCCACACTTCATTTCATTTTGTTTCACTTCGCCTTCCAGCAGCTTGCTGCTTCCCTCAGGTAAACAACTAAGCGCGAGGAAGGATGGCGGGGGCGGCGGGAGGCTAACTTACGCCAGCTCACGGCTTTCACGAGGGAAGGCCTTCAGGCCTTCGCTTGCAAAAGCCACGAGCTGGCATACGCCGCATGGCCGAAAGGAGGTGGGCTGCGGCGGCGGGGGGGGGGGGGGGGAGGCTAGCTTACTGAAACTTTCAGTATCCCAGGATCATGTGATCACTTTTTGCTTCATCACTGGAGGTTTTCATGAGGAGACTGGATAGCCACTTGTCAGAAATAGTACCCTGTTTCCCCAAAAATAAGACCTTCCTGGATAATAAGCCCGATTGGGCTTTTGAGCGCATGCGCTAAAATAAGCCCTCCCCCGAAAATATTGCAACACAGCAGCATGCTCGCCACCTCTTGCACCTCAAAAATAATAAGACCTCCCTGAAAATAAGGCCAAGCGCTTATTTTGGAAGTCAAAAGAAAATAAGACCGTCTTATTTTTGGGGAAATATGGTATAGGACCATTATGGCGAACCTATGGCATGCATAGCTCTCTCTGTGGGCATGCTGGCAACTGTTGCCAGCTGCTCTTCTGGTTTCCAGCACGCACATGCACCCTGGCCAGTTGGTCTTTGCAGGCGCCAGAAAACCTAATCAGCGGGTTGGACTAGAAGGCCTCCAAGGTCCCTTCCAGCTTTATGATTCTTTGAAGAAGGCTAATGAAACCTTTCTGTATAAGAGAAGTATGTCTCTTCCACAGTCAACAAACATGATTCATATTAACTCAAGTGTTTTAACGACATCTAAGACCTTCTGACACAGAGTAAAATCAGTGGGGAAGCCAGATTCGCTTAACAACCATGCTCCTAGCTTAACAACTGCGGTGATTCACTTAACAACGGTGGCAAGAAAGGTCGTAAAATGGATCAAAACTCACTTAACCACTGTCTCGCTTAGCCACGGAAATCGTGGGCTCCGTTGCGGTCGTAGGTCAAGAGTTGCCTGTAGTAATACTGTTAGCCATCAAAATAATATCTTTTGCCTATTCCAGGATAGGTGGATAAAAATGCCAAATCCAGTCTAAACATCTGGATGACTATGCCGTCAGCCATAATAGTAATCAGGTAAAAGTTCCCCTCGCACATGCGTGTTAGTTGTTCCCGACTCTAGGGGGCGGTGCTCATTTCTGTTTCAAAGCCGAAGAGCCAGCGCTGTCCGAAGACGTCTCCATGGTCATGTGGCCGGCATGACTAAACGCTGAAGGCGCACGGAGCGCTGTTACCTTCCCACCAAAGGTGGTTCCTCTTTTTCTACTTGCATTTTTACGTGCTTTCGAACTGCTAGGTTGGCAGAAGCTGGGACAAGTAACGGGAGCTCACTCCGTTAGGCGGCGCTAGGGATTCAAACCGCTGAACTGCTGACCTTGTGATCAACAAGCTCAGCGTCTTAGCCACTCAGCCACCGCGTCCCTATAATAGTAATGGCAATAGTTTAATAGAGATCGTTCACCCTGTCTTTGAATCTCAGGAAGGGAAGAAATGCCAGCAGCCTGTTGTGACTGCTCAGCACACCTTGTGATCAAAAGAAAACAGCAGGCACAACATAACACAACAATAAACAGATGGAAATCCGGGCTGCCCCTCCCCCTCGCCGGCTTCCTTTCCCTGGGCTTGAATTCCCTGGATGCCACCTGCCTCAGCTTCCCTCTTGAAGATAACAAAGGCAACTACAATAACAACAACCCCCACCCCGATGCCCAAAGGGGGAAACGGGCCTCCGCCATTTGCATTCCAGATGCTTCCGTCAAAAGTGATGGAAAAAGAAACAAAGTATCTCCGTGATCTTCCAGATCTCAGCTGCAAAAATCAAAATATCCACTAGGGGGTGGTAAAGAGAGAGAGAGAGAGACAAATGGACACTTTGCTTCCCACTAGTGGTCCCCTGCAATCCTGCACTCCAGATCTGTTC
>NW_028113246.1:0-3000 GCF_964273705.1 Natrix helvetica | reverse complement strand
GGAGGTTGGACTAGAAGACCTCCAAATCCCTTTCAGCTCTATTCTGATGGATCCTAAATGTAGCAAAGCTGACTTTTGGTTATGTTTGTGGCATGCATGCAGGCTAAAATGTGCCCACAGTGGCAGGTTTTGTGTTCTATGGTTAGCAGGGAGCCTTAACACTTTTATCCTGCCACAAAGAATTATGTCAAGGTCTTGATTGACCAAAAAGATGATGGCTACTAGGGTTTATGGGCTCATCTGTTTATGGTCAGGGCTAAAGAAAATTGTGATTTGTAATAATGAGAAACATATGGTAAAGACCATGAATTACTGAATGAATTGAAATGAAGAAAAATTAAAATGTTTTCTGTTTTGGAATTTAAGAGAAAATGGGAAAGGAACTTGATCTAAATGAAGACAGCTTGATCTTGTAGAGTGGCATTTATCAATGTATGTAGGGGAATTAAAATTAGAAAGGGCAGAAATGTATGTTAGAATACATGAACTCAGGACATCCTTCTGCTGTGGCTGTGTATGGAAGTGCATAGGCTGAGTGACTGTTGCACATTGAGTTCCAGTGAATGGTGACAATGGAAGAACCAGGAATGAGTTTGGAGAAAAAAATGTGATTAACATTCCCCACATCTCTGCCACTTCTGAGTTTCTGGGCCAATAGGAAGAACATTTATCACATATCCCAATTCATATCACAATAATTAATATCCTAATGTTTAAAAATAAAGATAAAAGGGTTGCTTCCCAAGGGCCCACCTGACCATCTCCCTACTGGAATCATCCCTCCATAAGAGACGGTAGAAGTGGTACAACAGGTAATCCTCGACTTATGACCATAACTGGACAATGGAGAAAAATGGTTGTTAAGCGAGACTCCCATATGACTGCTTCACTCGACTGCTACAAAAAACTAATGTTGCTTTTTAGAGGGCAAAATTCTAGTTAGAGTTGTGTAAACAATGTCGTAGCTTTAATAGATATGCGAGGAATAAAGACATGACATGAACAGTGAATCTGTTAGCCACTCAAATATTCACTTCTTGCTTTCACTCCAGGAAATTGTTTTCCCTGACATTTCTAAAGGAAAATTTTCCCCCTGCCACAATTATTCTGGCACCAGCAAGAATATTTGTAAAACATACGAAAGAAAAAAAAATACCCATAATTTCTGTCATATATAAAGGGTTTTATTACCTGTTTCTGACGAACAAGAAATGCATCAATAAAAGTCCTCGGGTTATTTTCATCAAACTCTTTGATATTTTCAAGGAATGTGGCCTGTATGAAATCATGGTACTTTTTCCGGTTATTCATTATTGTCCTTCGAGCACCCAAAAGGAATCCCAATTTGGGAAACACAAAATACAGCTGAAACAGGATATAATAATAAGTGAGGCAGCATTATTAAGAGAGCTGAATACTATGAATATATTCTCTAGTAAATATCTCAAAGCATTTTTATCCATTTGTTTCATAGTCTACAACACAGCTGTCAAACTCACGACATCATGTTGCCATCACATGACATATCACAACTTTTCTCCCCTTTATGGAACTGGAGTGGGACACATTTGACCTACAGGCCACCAGTTTGACACCACTGGTCTACAAAATCACCATCATTATCATCAGCTATGAAATACGTGGGTGCTAAAGAGATGATAAATCATTTTTTCTAATTAGTTAAGATCCAAAAAAACACAAATTGAACCTTAGTAAACTGTAGGAATGAACTTTTTCTTCATATAACCAATTTCGTTATATTTAAGTACAATGACAATAAAGATTATACTTATACTTATATGAAAAATTACATTACCAATAGAGCAGGGGTTGTTACAAGATGTATGGTTTCTTCAACTAATTCCAGTAGTCTTAGAAGTGTAGCATCTTCATATTCAAATCTCTTGCCAAATAAAATGAAAACTATGATATTGGCAGCTGCAGCTTTCAAATTTGTTGTTGGATCAAATGGCTTTCCTGGTTACGAGCAATAAATTAAAACAGAATTGTGAAAGAATCCCAGAATTAAACCTGTTCTTCAACACCTTAAATATTGAGGATCAGATTGCTTATACATATCATTTATCACAGAAACTAGCTTGCACTCTGCATAGAAGATAGCAGGAGAATGGTGGTTTGTGAACTAAAATTTACTGACAGTAACACAAAGAATAATTCTGTAATCCAATCTTTTAAAACAGAAAGTTACACATTAATGTAGTCAGTGATGGGATTCAAATAATTTAACAACCAGTTATTTGCCCTAATGACCAGCTGAGTCATGGCTGGGTGGTCATGTGACTGGGTGGGCATGGTCAATTTGGCATCACTCACATTGATGGGCACCTCGCCCGGCCTCTCCTCACCACATACGGCCCCGACTAGCCCCTCCTCTCCCAGCCACACCCGGCCCCTCACCTCGCTGGACTAGGTAGTTTTCAAATAAACAGAATGATTGCCTTGTGCAAAAAAATGACAAACATCTTGACTTCAGGTTTGATGCATCTTGTAAAGTATTACTGCTCATTCTAGTCTCCTTTCCTACTAACAGGTCCATGCCAGATTGTAATTTGCTACAACCTCTCTTGTCTTTTGCATCATTCTATGGGATATAATTCTGAAATGTTATCTGTGATGTTTGCAGCTTTACCAAGTTTGTTTCCTCCAACCTTATTTTTGATGCAATTCTTACAAGTTATTTTGATATTCCTTCCTCCTTTTTAAACAAAGTAGTGGTTAAGGTGCTGGCCTAGAAACCAAGAGACTTAAGTTCTAGTCTCATTTTAGGCTTCAAAAAATGGCTGAGTGACCAGTCACTCTCTGCCAGCCCAAACCACTTCTTAGATTGTGATTGTGAGGAAACTAAGAGGAGGAAGGAATATTGGATAAGTTCACCACCTTGAGTTCCTCATAAAGTAATAAAGACAGGATAAACATCTAACAAAATAAATAAATCATTTGTGAGAATGATGTCCTTCTAAAGGAGAAGGGGTGCTGATT
>NW_028113247.1:0-3000 GCF_964273705.1 Natrix helvetica | reverse complement strand
GTTGACACATTCCAAAGGGATCCAAAATGCAAGGGGGGAAGCGGGGGGGAGGGTTTTCAGATGGATTTGGCTATTCTGAATTATTTTAAAAAGAAAAGAAAAGAAATGAAATGAAATCCTTTTCTGGGAGAAAAGTACAGGATGTACTTTCCTGTGATTTCTCTCCCTTTCACTTTTCAGAAACAAAGGTTTCCTTCCTTCTTGTCTTTCCGCATGTCACGAAAAGAGGAATTTTTCCCCTTTCGGCCAATTCCACATACTTCCCCCCCCCCCTTTGGCTGCAAAGGAAAATGTGGATCGGAGGTTTGGGCAGGGGGTGAAATGGGGGAATGGCAGGTTATATGTTGGTCCCTGGCTGAGGGAACAGAAAGCGGTTGGAAAAGACCAGGAAAGACCAGCCACAGACGTGATGGGAGGAAAGGTAAAAGAAAGCAGTATTATGAAGAGTGAGGATTTGATCCACAAACAGTGGGGAGGGAGGGAGGGAAGGGAGGGAGGAGGGGAGGAAGGAAGGGAGGCAAGGAAAGAAGGAAAGGAAGGAAGGAAGAGGAAGGGAAGAGTAAGGATGGAAGGAAGGGATAAGGGAGGGAGGCAGGGAGAGAAGGGAGGAAAGGAAGGAAGGAAAGAAGGGGAAGAGGAAGGATGGAAGGGAGGGAGGCAGGGAGAGAAGGAAATGGAGGAAAGGAAGGGAGGGAAGGAAGAGAAGGGAAGGGAAGGAAAGAAGAAAGGAAAAGAAGGAAGGAATCTTGTTATAAGTCCAGAAGGGAGAGAGGGAGGGAAGGAAGAAGGGAAGAAAGGAAAGAATCTAGTTGGAAGGAAGGAAGGAAGGAAGGAAGGAAGGAAGGAAGGAAGGAAGGAAGGAAGGAAGGAAGGAAGGAAGGAAGGAAAGGGTGCATTGCAATGCTCCTACAAATGAGGAAGAGCTTTGATCGCGCTGTTGCAATCTCCATCTTAACTTTTTCTGACCATGTTCTGTGGACATCCCAGGCCAAGTTATGCAAGAGGCTGGAAACAGGCTTTTAACCAAGTTGAAGTGCCAGGGCTTTTCCCTTTCAGAGATGCCTTCTGGAACATCTGGCCAGGCATCTGGAGAGCAAGACCTCCATATCAGGTTTTTTTTAAAAAGAACCAGAGGGGACTGCAGACCATCCTTCTCCATCCCATTCCCTTCCCAGATGCTCAACTGAGGCCCACCTCTTCACTGGTCTTGGTTGGAGGACGTTCTTTAGGGCTTCCTCTGCTGCCCCACCAGCCCAGCTGTGGTCCTTCTGCCTGTTCTCACAGGGCCAGATGTGGAGAGAGAACCAAACTTGTACAGCTCGACTCTCGGACTTTGCCTGAAGTAATAAATCTTCAGGGCAAAAATTCCTCACACGTTGGCTGGAGAATTGCCTCCTTTTTTAAAAAAATATTTTCTCCAGCAAGATCCAGGACTTCAAAGTCAGAAAAACTCTCTCTTATTCTCTCGCCATTCCCTCTCTATTTATCTTCCCTTTGGCACTCCGGGTGATGTCTCCTGCCTCCATGGCACATCTCGGCTTTATTAAAGCTATATCGTGGTTTTATTGTATTTTTATAATTTATTTAGGTTTGTCAAGCATGTATGAGGAAACAAGGATAAGTATGAATATAACATATAAACATGTAAATATAAGCATGTATAGGTACTGTATATACATAAGGAATGGGTACGAATAAATGGGGACAGTAGGACAAGGACGGTAGGCACGCTGTTGCCCTTATGCATGCCCCCTTTATGGACCTCTTAGGAATGGGGTGAGGTCAAGAGTAGACAGTTTGAGGTTGAAGTTGTGGGGGGGGGGTTGAGGACGTAACAACGGAGTAAGGTAGAGCCTTCCAGGCGTTGACCATTCTGTGGCTGAAGTTGTATTTTCTGCAATCGAGTTTGGAGCGGTTGACCTTGAGTTTGCATCTATTGTTTGCCCGTGTATTATTGCAGTTGAAGCTGAAGTAGTTGTTGACAGGTAGGATGTTGTAGCAGACAATTTTGTGTACTACGCTTAGGCCAGACCTTAGTTGGAGTAGTTCTAAGTTGTCCAAGCCCAAAATTTCGAGCCTGGTGGCGTAAGGGATTCTGTTGCGAGCAGAAGAGTGGAGGACTCTTCTCGTGAAATACCTCTGGGCTCGCTCAATTGTATTAATGTCCGATATGCAGTGTGGATTCCAGGCGGATGGGCTGTATTTGAGAATTGGTCTGGCAAAGGTTTTGTATGCCCTAATTTGCAGTACAATGTTACCGGAGAAGAAGCTTCGCAAGATTAGGTTCACCACTCTTCATGCCTTTTTGGCAATGCTGTTACAGTGAGCTCTGGGGCTTAGATCATTTGAGATGAGGACTCCTAGGTTACTTGACAGAGGGAGGATCGTCTACGAGGTCGTATCCACCCAGCTTGTATTTGGTGTTCTGACTTTTTTGGCCAGTGTGTAAGATAGAGCATTTGTTGATTGAGATTTGGAGTTAAGGAATGTTACTCATAACTCTTGCAAATTATCTGCAAGTTACAAAGGGATCCAACTTAGAAGTAAGGAGAAATTCCCTGGAAGTGAGAACGATTAATCAACAGAACAGTTTTGCCTCCCACAATTGTGGGTAGTTTTCCAAAATAGACTGACAACCGTTTGACCGGGATGGTATAAGATCTCCTGCCTTGGATAGGGGGTTGGGCTAGAAGACCTTCAAGGTCCCTTCCAGCCCTATGATTCTGTTTTTGTCTATGGAGATTCTCTGTCCTTCAGGTCATGGTTGTCCCAAAGGTGATTTTTTTTTTCACCAAGGGGCAAATGGACTTTTCTTTGAAGATGTTCCACTTCTCATCCCAAGAAGCTTCTTTGGCTATTTTTATGTTCTTAGATGCTTTTCATGACCATCCATAGGTAGGTTACCTGCCCTTCCTGAAATCCACCAATTATTTTTATTCTGTTTGACCTAATGATTTAGGTGGAGTTTATTCTAATACTATGGAGGAAGAGAATATTTGT
>NW_028113248.1:0-3000 GCF_964273705.1 Natrix helvetica | reverse complement strand
TAGCAAGGGGGTCCCAGGTCTAGAGAGGACCCTGGCCGCAGCTGTGGGGCAACCGTGGGGCAGCCAGGCAGCTCCATGCGCTGGAGGTCTTAGCTACTTGTGCGTCTCTGCTGCCTCCCTGTGACCCTTCCGTGCATTGCAGCTGGGTTATTTTTTGGAGAGGGGGTGTCTTCTAAGATTCCTTCCTCAAGGTGAGGGGTGGGCCACTGATTTCCCCAAGGGGCTGCATGAATAAGTGGGACTGTTATGGAGGGCAGAACTTGAATGAGTGAAAGGGAAGGAAGGAAGGAAGGAAGGAAGGAAGGAAGGAAGGAAGGAAGGAAGGAAGGAAGGATGTCTTAAGTCAAGGTCTACTTGGAGGAGGGAGAGAGAGAAAGAAAGAAAGAAAGAAAGAAAGAAAGAAAGAAAGAAAGAAAGAAAGAAAGAAAGAGAAAGAAAGAAAGAGCAACAAAGAAAAAACTGGAAATAAGAAAGAAAGAAAGAAGAAAGAAAGAAAGAAAGAAGAAAGGAAGAAAGAAAGAAAGAAGAAAGAAAGAAAGAGAAAGAAAGAAAAAGAAAGAAAGAAAGAAAGAAAGAATGAAGAAAGAAAGAGCAAAAAAGAAAAACTGAAAATAAAGAAAGAAAGAAGAAAGAAAGAAAGAAAGAAGAAAGGAAGAAAGGAAGAAAGAAGAAAGAAAGAAAAAGAAAGAAAGAAAAAACTGGAAATAAGAAAGAAAGAAAGAAAGAAAGAAAGAATGAAGAAAGAAAGAGCAACAAAGAAAAACTGAAAATAAGAAAGAAAGAAGAAAGAAAGAAAGAGAAAGAAAGAAAGAAGGAAGGAAGAAAGAAAAAGAACTGGAAATAGAAAGAAAGAAAGAAAGAAAGAAAGAAAGAAAGAAAGAAAGAAAGAAAGAAAGAAAGAAAGAAAGAAAGGCTTTATAATTAGACACAAAAGAAGTTTGTCTCCAGAATTCTGCTGTTTTGGTTAAGTTGTGTGGATGCCATACAATTATTTACATTTGTTTTCTAATTTCCGATTGATCTCCCGTGAGCCGGACAGGGAGGAACAGCCAAAGGTACCCTAAAATAACAGAGTTGGGAGGGACCTTGAAGGTCTTCTAGCCCACCCAATGCTCAAGCAGGAGACCCTGGATCCTAGACCATTTCCAACAAGGGCCTGTCCACTCTCTTCTTCGAAACCATCAGTGATGGAAACCCCACAACCTCTGTTCCACTGGTGGATGGTTCTGACGGTTGGGAAATGCCTCCTTAGCTCTCTCGATCTCCCCGTAGTTAGTTTCCATCCATAGTTTCTTGTCTTGCTTTCAGGTGTTTTGGAAAACAGAATAAAAACAGAGTTGGCAGGGACCTTGGAGGTCATCTAGTCCAACCCCCCCCTCAATCAGGAGACCCTATACCAATTCAGACAGACAGCAGTCCAGCCTCTTCCTGAAAGCTTCCAGTGATGAAGCTCCCACAACTTCTGAATAACAGAATAATAACAGTGTTGGAAGGGACCTTGGAGGTCATCTAGTCCAACCCTCCACCCAAGCAGGAGACCCTATAGTACCATTTTTGCACCCCCTCCTCTCTGGGGCAGCCCCTCAAACATTGGAAGGCTGCTATCCTGTCTCCCCTGGTCCTTCTCTTCTCCCTAGATTAGCCCTGCCCAGTTCCTGCAACCGTTCATCGAATGTTTCAGCCTCCAGTCTCCTCATCATCCTGGTTGCTCTTCTCTGCCCTCTTTCCAGAGTCTCCACATCTTTTTTATGGTGTGGGGACCAAACCTGGGTGCAGGACTCTAGGAGTGGCCTTACCAAGGCCTTATAAAATGCCCCAGTCTGCTCAGGGACTGTGCCACCCCCCCACACCTGCCATAGGTGCCAGCTGGCATGTCTGAAGGGGAGCGAAGCAACATTTCAGCAAGGGAGTCGGCTTCTGATTTGACCGCTACAGATAGGAGCGATAGGAATCTCACCTACCTACGTAGCTAGTTAAAAAGCCAGGGTGCAAAATCCCAGGGGGCAGGGGAGGAACAAGCTGCTGGAGAGTGTGGGGTTTGTAGTGAAGCCCCTCTAGAGACCACCCACTTGAGGGAAGCTGGCATGTCAAAGATGCCAGAGGCATCGAGGGAAGGATGGGATGAAAAGTCCCCGAGTCTTAAAGGGGCCGAGGGGAGAAGCTTTTGAGTCAACCCCGGGGGACTTCACAAACTCCAGCTGTGGCTTTTGTAACGGCTGCTTTCCCCTCCCGCCAGGTCCTTAGCCAGGTTGGGGATGTGGGGGGGGGGGACTCAAGATTGGGAGCCCCTGCCACGCCTGGAGGCGGCCAACATAATGCCAGGCAGGAGTTCGAATCCACAGCGGGTTTGAACATTTCAGGACCTGCTGGGCTTCAGCCATTCATTCCACGGCTGGAAGGAAGCAAAGAGATTAGAGGACTTTGGGATTCCTGGCTGTGTGCCATCTTCTCCTTCAAGCCAAGTCCCAGTTGAGGGATTGAACCTTAGGCTGAGTTCTGGATTTGGAGTTGTGATGGTCTCCCCACTCCCACCCCCATTCTCTCTCTCTCTCTCTCCTTTCTCTCTCTCTCTCGCTTCTCTTTCGTCTCTCTCTTCTCCCTCTCTTATTTCTCTCTTCTCTCTCTCTCCCCGTCTCTCTTTCTCTCCTCTCTTTCCTCTCTCTCCTCTCCTCTCCTCTCTTTCTCTTTCCTCTGTTGCTTCTCTTTCCTCTCTTCTCCCTCTCTTATTTCTCTCCTCTCTCTCTCCTCTCTCTCTCTCTTCTCTCCGTCTCTCTTTCTCTCCTCTCCTCTCTCTCCTCTTTCCTCTCTCTCCTTTCTCTCTTTCTCTTTCCTCTCTCTCTCCTTTCTCTCCTCTCTCCTTTCTCTCCTCTCTCTCTTCTCTTTCCTCTCTCTCGCTTTTCTTTCTCTTGCTTCTTTTTCCTCTCTCTCTTCTCCCTCTCCTCTCTGTCTCTATCTTTTCTCTCTTTTCTCTCTCCTCCTGGATCTATGCCGTGTTCTCTT
>NW_028113249.1:0-3000 GCF_964273705.1 Natrix helvetica | reverse complement strand
CAAATGTGTCCACGCATTCCCCCAGCCTTCGGCGCATGCGGTTTGCTCAAAAAATGTCTGTAAATAGGACGAAATAGAGCCAGGCACCCACCCGCAGTTCCCGCTGCTGGTTCAGACGAACCGATCCGAACTGGCTGAATACCACTTCTGCATTGCTCCTTCTCAAGCGATGATGCTTCTTCTCACTTCCAGCTCCTAGTTCTAAACCAAGCCTCCGGCCCTCATGAACAGCCTGTTCGCTAGCTAGGATTTCCTCCATGTCCATTTGCTCCTTTTGTTCTAAGGATCTCCATCCAATTTTCTTGGGCTCAATCTTCCTCTTTCTCCACCACCTTTCCTTCATCCCCCAGGTCTTCTGCTAGACTGTTTCTCCTGAGCTTCTTGTTCTTGGCCTAGGTCTCCTCCACCACCACCTTTCCTTCTTCTGCTAGACTGTTTCTCCTGCGCTTCTTGTGGGCCATGTCCCCTGTTCTTGGCCTAGGTCTTCTCCACCACCACCTTTCCTTCATCCCCCAGGTCTTCTGCTAGACTGTTTCTCCTGAACTTCTTGTGGGCCATGTCCCCTGTTCTTGGCCTAGGTCTTCTCCACCACCACCTTTCCTTCATCCCCCAGGTCTTCTGCTAGACTGTTTCTCCTGAACTTCTTGTGGGCCATGTTCAGAAACCCAAAGACCTGCTGGCCGGCACGCACATGTCTGTATTTGGGGGCCTTTTCAGGCTGCTTTTCGGGCTGTTTTCAGGCCATTTTTCAGCCCCCCCAAATGGCTTGAAAACAGCCCCAAAATGCCCTGTTATCTGTCCATATTTGGGGCTGTTTTCAGGCCATTTTCCGGCACTCTGGTGATTCTATGATTCTCAAGGGGAAGCTACCAGAATTGCATAAAAACCCAAGCATGGTCTCTTCCCTACGTTGGTATAAAGGAATGATTATACTGCTTAGATCCTCTCCCGATGATTCATAGCATACAGTATTTATTTATTTAATAAACAAACAAACAAACAAATGTATTAACCGCATTAGATGTATTAACATCTTATCAGACCCAACTAGATAACAGCATAATTGCTAAAGGGGAGAGGAAGAGGAGGAAGAGGAGGAGGACTGTGGGATTCTTAGTGCTCTCTGAGCTTGGTTGTTTTCTTGCAGATTACCCAACTAGCGCACTGATGATGTTATCTAGTTGGGTCATGAAACGTTTGCAGGAAAACAACCAAGGTCAGAGAATTCAACCCTCAACTACAAAGTTTCTCTTCTATAGGTATCCTTTAGTTTTTTCAAAATGTTAGCTATATTGAGTGTAAAAGGTAAAGGTAAAAGTTCCCCTTGCACATATGTGCTAGTCGTTCCCGACTCTAAGGGGCGCTGCTCATCTCCGTTTCAAAGTCGAAGAGCCAGCGCTGCCCGAAGACGTCTCCATGGTCATGTGGCTGGCATGACTCAACGCCAAAGGCGCATGGAACGCTGTTCCCTTCCCACCAAAGGTGGTCCCTATTTTTCTACTTGCATTTTTTTAGGAGCTTTTGAACTGGTAGGTTGGCAGAAGCTGGGACAAGTCACGGGAGCTCACTCCGTTACGCGGCGCTAGGGATTTGAACCGCCAAACTGCTGACCTTTTTGATCGACAAGCTCAGTGTCTTAGCCACTGAGCCACCGTGTCCCATATATGGAGTGTATTTGCTTCAAATAAACAAGGCTGAATTTTACTGAAGGCTCTTTTCTTCTATCAAACACCGTGGGAAACTTATCCAAAGCGACCCTCGTTTAGATATGAAGATTCCCCAAAATACATTAACGGAACAGGCAGCCCAGGTGAATGTTTTTTTTCATGTTATTCACCTTTAGTATTCTATGCACGGAAAGAAATTGATCGTAATCTATTTTTTATGCCATTAGGTGGGATTTGCAGAGGTTCTCCATAAACGAGACCACCCTGAGGGTCTAGAAAGGCTCCAGTTGATTGCCTTAAGCGTTGGGACTGGCCATAGTGGGAGCCTTCTCACTCCCCCCCCCCCCACACGACTGCAGTATTTTGTCTGCCCACTTGCATTATTTAAGGGTTTAAGCCTTGGGGGGGGGGAGCAAAAAACCCTTAAGAGAGCAGCCCCTCCCACCCTCAGCCTGATCAATATTTTAGGCTCCCATTGGAACATCCAACCTCCAGCGAGCACTGATGGCTTGGGATTGAGGGGCTGCCTGACCCACCTAGACCACTCCCCACTCATTTCTTCTTCTTCCTCCTCTTCCACCACTACCTCTTCCTCTGGACATCCTCCTCCTTCTCCTCACCCTCCCTACAAATTGGATAGCCATTTGTCTGGAACGGTATAGGGTTTCCTGCCTAGGCAGGGGGTTGGACTAGAAGACCTCCAAGGTCCCTTCCAACTCTACTATTGTATTGTATTGTACTCTTCCTCCTCCCCTTCTTCCTCTTCCCTCTTTTTCATCTCCCTCCTCCCCACTCTTCCTCTCTGCCTTCCTCTTCTTCGTTTTTCCTCCTCCCCTCTCTTCCTCCTTCTGTTCCTCCCCATTCCTCCTCTCCCTCCCTTCTCCCTCTTCCCCCTCATCTTCCTCCTCCTCTCTCCTTTTCTTCCCCTTTGTCAACCTCCATTCTTCCTCTTCCTTTTTCTCCTCCCCTTCTCTTCTTCCTCCTCTTCCCTTTCCTACTTTCCTCCTTCTCCGTTCCTCCTCCGCCTACACAAGCTCAGATGCCCCCTGCCTCTCCGCAGCTGCTTCCCTCCACCTGGACCGTCACATGGATTCTCTCTCTCTCTCTCTCTCTCTCTCTCTCTCTCTATCTATCTATCTATCTCTCTCTATCTCTTTCTCTCCCTCTATCACTCTCCCTCTCTCTCTCTGTATATATCTTTGTGTATCTCTCTGTGTATCTCTCCCCCCTCTGTATCTCTGTATCTATCTTTCTCTTATCTCTCTCACTTTCTCTCTCTATCTGTATCTCTCTCCTCTCTTTGTATCTCTTACTTTCTCTGTGTGTGTGTATC
>NW_028113250.1:0-3000 GCF_964273705.1 Natrix helvetica | reverse complement strand
GGGTTTTTTCAATAAAGAGTTTTATTATTTTTTAATTACAAAAATAAGCATTCCATCTTTCCTTGTGCAGTGTGTCATCTGGGCACAAACATCTCAATACAATACAATACAATAGCAGAGCTGGAAGGTACCTTGGAGGTCTTCTAGTCCAACCCCCTGCCTAGGCAGGAAACCCTATACCGTTCCAGACAGATGGCTATCCAACATCTTCTTAAAGACTTCCAGTGTTGGGGCATTCACAACTTCCGGAGGCAATTTCTGTTCCACTGATTCATTGTTCTAACTGTAAGGAAATTTCTCCTCAGTTCTAAGTTGCTTCTTTCCTTGATTAGTTTCCACCCATTGCTTCTTGTTCTGCCCTCAGGTGCCTTGGAGAATAGCTTGACTCCCTCTTCTTTGGTGCAACCCCTGCACATCTCTGTGCAACATCGTTCCTAATTTGCCACATCTTTCTCACTCATATTGACATTATTTCCCTAAGTTTAGTATTATAATATGTTAAGCATTTAAACATTATAAAACTCTCAATTTTTCTTCTTACTACCTTCTAGTGATGATATCGAATTAACATTAAACATCATTATTCTCATCATACACAACAGTTTTCCTCTTATTTATATCTCTATCTAAATATATTGTCTACTACTTATTTTTTTAGCCTTCTTCATTTCCTTTTTTATTCTCTAACCATTGGTAAAGTACTTCCCAAATCATATAATATTCAGTTTGCTCTTTCTCCTTAATTGCTAATTGAATTTGGTGGTTTTCTTGCAGACGTTTCATGACCCGACTCTGTAATGCCATCAGTGCGATGGAGGGTGGGGTTTGCTGGCAGGCAAAATTGCTGTTCAACTCTTTGTGAGCACAACCTGCTCAGTTTCTAGGGTTTGAGACCCCCTTAAGGACACGAGTCCTTTGAAAATGTTGCAGTGTGACCATTTTTGGACTTCTGTGGGCGTTGAGATTGCCGCTTTGAGTAGGGAGAACCAACCCAGCAGGATCCAAGCATTTGGCCTCTGGATTTTGATGGATGAAGTTGAATGTGCAAAGTTTCCCACAGCATGTTGGGCTGAGCAACTGGTTGGATTGGAGAGGACTCGTCCTGCCTGGATTCGCACCAACACAAGGCAGAATTTCCATTGAAAAACTCCAGCCAGAAAACCCCAGCAATGTTTTCCTTCCCTTTCCCCCTAGTTCCCCGCTCCCCCCCCCCAAAAGCTTTTATCGCTAAGCTCTTCCTCCAGGCTCTTTGTGCTCCAGATGTGCTGGCTTGGTTGTTCCTCCACTCCCAACCAGTTGTGAGTCAGCCAGTTGTGGTTGTGAGCCAGGATGTCAAACCTGTCCAACTAAAGGTACCTCTGTGCAATGGAATGTGGGAATGGCCTTGTGAAATGGGGAGGAAGAGGTGCCGCCTGGAAAACAAAGTCAGATAAGGGACAGCTTAGCCCACAGCTGCATAACAGATAGAGAAAGGGGAGCAGAAGAGACCCCTCCCTAGTTTCTCAGACTGTAAAAGAGAGGGTGGGAGATTTGCACTTTCAGACTGACAACACATAAGTCTTACGTTGATGTAGCTTTAGGGAACAGTCAGATAAGAGACAGCATAGCCCAGAGCTGCATAAAAGGGCAGAGAAAGAGGCTCAGAAGGGACCCTCCCTAGTTTCTCAGTCTGCAAAAGAGACAGTGAGAGATTCGTACTTTCAGATGTGAAAGGTTCTTTTAATATAGCTTTAGCCAACCACAGATAAGAGACAGCTCAGCCCACAGCTGTGTAATGGGTGGAAAAAGGAGACTCAGAAGGGACCTTCCCTATTTTCTCAGACTGTAAAAAGACAGTGGAAGTTTTGTACTTTCTAACCTACAATATGTACTAATGTAATCAGATAAGAGGATGCTCAGCCCACAGGTACATAATGGTTGGAGAAAGAGGCTCAGAAGGGACCCTCCCTAATTTCTCAGAAAGTAAAAGAGATGGTGGGGGATTTGTACTTTCAGACTGACAACGTGTAAGTCTTGTGTTAATGTAGCTTCAGGGAACGGTCAGATAAAAGAGAGCTCTCAGCTGCAAACATGGGAAGAGAAAGAGGATCTGAACTTCAGGGACCCTCCCTAGTTTCTCAGGATGCAAAAGAGACAGTGGGAGATTTGTACTTTCAGACATGCAAGATTCTGTTAATGTAGCTTTAAAGAACAGGCAGATAAGAGCATCCATAGCCCACAGCTACATAATGGGTGGAGGCTCTGAAGAAACCCTACCTAGTTTCCCCAGCTCTAAAAGACATCGTAAAAGAGATTTGTACTTTCCAAGTTACAAGGTTCTATTAAGCTTTAGAAAACAGCCTGATAAGAGACTGCATGATGGACGGAGAAAGAGACTCAAAAGAAACCCTCCCTAGTTTCTCCGGCTGTAAAGGAGGCAGCGGAAGAGTTGTATTTTCAGACTTGCAAGATTCTTTCAGTGTAGCTTTAAAGAACAGTCAGGTAAGAGACTGCATGGCCCTCAGCTGCATAAAGGGACAGAGAAAGAGGATCTGAAGGGACCCTCCCTAGTTTCTCTGGCTGTAAAAGAGGCCACGGGAGAGTTGCACTTTCAAATCTACAAGATTCTGTTAACGTAGCTTTGCAATAAAGTAGAATTGGGTCATCTAGTTGTGTTTCCTGACTGGACCACCTGGGAAGGCTCACACGCTGCAATACAGATGCAAATAAGTACAGTGCAGGGCTCTAATTTGGTCCACCCCCCTTAAAGCGTGCTGGCTGGGGGATTCTGGGAATTGAAGTCCACCCATCTTAAAGGTTGGGAAGCCGCAGAAGCTTCAGAATGGGGGTTTTGGAGTTTGGGTTCCCCTCGCTGTGTTTGTTGTCAGACTGAGCTAGCTCAAGAGGTCCAGCTGCTCTCTGATTACTCACCCATTGCTCACCACAGCCGAGTCCTCTCGAGTAAATGATTTGCATTCCTTTCCCTTTAGAGCACGGAGGAATTCCTTGCTGCTGGGGTCT